>NW_016161474.1:0-38749 GCF_001687245.7 Rhagoletis zephyria
AGCCCTAATTTCTCATTAAAATTTGTGAAAAAGATGAACGACTTTTTTACGAAGCTACGAATTGAATTGGACTGCATTTTATAAGCGTGTTGAAAAATCTCGCTGCTGCTTTTGTAATTTTTTTCTTTTGCTGTTGATTCTAAGAAACCACATTTCAAGTTTTGGGAAATTACCAAATTTGTATCAAAACATTTGATTTGTTAATATATGTACTTATATAAAAGTTTCAAGAGTAAATATTAAAAATGTTCAGACGTACGAACTGATTTTGGTATGGGTAGTCCACCATGAAAAATGATATTCTTTAGTTAAAACAAAGAGTGATCCCAATATTTATTTGCTTTACCTTTAGCGTATAATTAAGGATGAACGTTTTTACATCGGCCTCGAACCAGAGGATGATTCTGTATGGTTGCCCGCACAGTTGCTCCGCGCCACAAGTGGAATTTTACCCACAACCAGTAGCGAGGAGACCGTTATCAATGTTCTACGCTTATTTTTGGCTATGGCTTGCTCACCTGCGTGCACACTAAATGGTCGTCTTCTCATCGAAACACTTTCACGTTGCGGCGAGTGTTGGGAGTTGGGCTCACGTGCCACCAAAGCCGCCTCGCTGGCAGCAGCATCACAATGCTTGCGCACTTTTTGCGCATTTCTCATTGAGGAGGCCGAAGAGGTGAAAAAAACTGCACCACCCGGTCTAATGACACAGACACAAGCATCAGCGGTGTACAACGAAGTGATACCGGTAATGCAATGGCTATGCAGTCGTTTGGTAGAGCCGGCGGCGAGTGGTTCGCCCAACAAAAAACCCGAGAATAATTGCTCCCTATACTTAACTGAATGCATTTTGACACTGACGTCCGCGTTGCCACGAAATGTTCATGCAAATCCACATTTTACATCATTCCTATGGCAGAAATTTTGCCCAACTCTGGCCGCAGCATTGGGTTCGCCAGGCCGTATTAATTTGGACAAAAAATTTACTTACAAGTGAGTTGGATACATATGTACATACATACTATGTATACATAATATAAATACATACATGCTCAATTATTTATATAACAATTAATTTCATTTAACATTTAGAGATGCACTAAACTTGATTGAAAACGAAGCACGTGGCTTTTTTACTGGTCCCGGCTTAGATGGTCCCCAAGCCCGTTGCGTGTACTTAACTGGAATTCAGCTGCTGCGGATTGCGGGAGCTTATGGTTCACTGCGACCCATGTTGGAAGCACTCTTCCATCGCATGCTTCTGCTGCCATCGCCACAAAATCGCACCGAGCCACTGAAATGTGTTCGTGAAATATTAAAAAGTCCGGAGCGTTTAATAGACCTAGCGGTTATTTTGTACGTTGATAAAAATACTGGCCAAGGATGTAGTGATGAAATGGCATTATTTCGGCTGTAAGTTTTTTTTAAGTTGTCCAATGCACAAAATCACATATCGTCGCCCATATGCCAGAAACATGAATGTGTAAAAATAAAAATTGTGGGAAATCAAGTTTGAAAGTTTTTTTACGAGACTTAACTACATTTATGCAACTGAAATTGTAAAATATGTATGTGGTTTGAGTGTACGCATGGTATTCTGGGTTTCGGTATAACATAGAACAGCCAAAGGTTAATCAATTCAACCCAGTTACACGAAACTGATAAATATGCAAATTCATGCTTGTGGCATAAGTGTGACAATATGTACATTAAGCAGGTTCGCAAAAGTCGATTTTTGAGCTAGAGTCAATGGCTAGTTTTCCATGTATTTTATATGGATTCGATATTGATCTGAAAACTCTATTTCTCTTCGGGAGGTTCTTAATAATAATACCTAATTATTTGTTTAACCAATTTTTCATAGTAACTATATTTAAAGATCCGCCAAAGCCCCCAGAAAATGCAATGGGGGGATAAATGGAAAATCTTTAGTATTAAAAAATAGTTAAGTAAATAATTGGGTATTGTTATTGGAAGTCTCCTGTAGAGAACTAAAGTTTTCCGATCGAAAAATATTAATTTTCAAGAATTCCGTACCATTTCTACAAGTTGTTTTTTCCCCATATAAAATACAAGGAAAACTTTGAGCGCTTTGAGCTTATATATGTTTTTTGATTTACAAATAAAAAAAGTCAACATACATACATATCATCACCTTAATTCACAAAGGCCCTAACCACCATTTTTTTTTAATTTATAAGAAGAAGCAAAAAACATTATAAAAATCAAATCATATATGTATATGGATAGAGCATTTTAAAAAGTGGCATAACTCCATTGTTTTTGGTACTAACCTTTTCAAATTTTTATTGAAGGTGTATTTTAATATATACTACCAATATCTGTAAAGAAAAAAGTGTTGTTTGGGGCCTTTGTAAATTAAGGTAACGATTAGAGATGGGCGCGGGATATCGGGACCCGCGGGACTCACGGTACTGATTTCAAATTGGCCGGGATGGGCGGTATCGGGAAGGTCTGTGAAACTTTGCGGGCGGGACGGGACCAAAATCCTTTCCCGACAGTCCCGATAGAAGCGCAACCTCAGCGAATTCGGAAAATCTTTCTTAAAAACGATGTGTGAAATATGCACTTTTTTATGTTTTATTGGGACGAAAACGAACAGCAAAGCAAAACTAAATAATCGGAAGATGCCAAATCTATCATTATTTTTTTTTTGTTTTTTAAAATTAATTTGAGACATGTGAATTTTTCTTAGTGATAGATTTCGGGACCCACGGGACCCGCGGTACAATTCTGAAAAACGTCGGGATGGGCGGGATGGCGGGACTTAAAAATTGAATTTCGGGATGGGCGGGTCGGGACTGAATATTTAGTCCCATGGCCATCTCCAGTAACGATTTGTATAAAAAATGGATGTTGGTTTGTTGGAACCTTACATCCGCTTGTGGAAACACTTCTCGGCGAGGAGGTTTTTTAGATAATTTTTTAGAGGGTTGCCACCTGATTGAAAAATTCGAGTTTACGTAAATTATACCCAAGTAATATTAAATATTAGAATATGGGTGCCAACTGGTTAGTCTCGGCGAAAAAAATGTGCATAGCTATATTTTGAAATGGGTTATCATCTGCTTGAAAAGTGGAGCTAGGTAATTGAAAAATTTATCAAAATATCGCTGTCAGACGAAAGAGGTTTCTGAAGGTACTTTGAAACTATAAGTCGCATGAGATCGATATTTAGTGGAGACATTTGCATAGTAGGCGCTTATGGTAAGTAAAAGGGATTGAGAACCATGACTTTGAAATTTGGCGTGAATATATATGTAACTTTGGAAGACGCTTATAGTATGGTATGAGGAGGCGTGGCACATCCCATATGCGTGAAATATTTAATCAGCTATTGGTTTACCCGGAGGACAACTAAATACTCTGATGATTCGAATGGAAAATAAAGTTTTGTAAAATAATGAAAACAAATTTCTATCCTAGCCATTGCTTCTAGCTTAAAAAAAAATAGAGTTTAACGAGCCTAGTTAATATGTATGCACATTTAAATATTCCCATATTTTCAGTATGATTGATGCAATGGAAGAGTGTGCTTATGGCGTCAGTGCTGGTTCCGGAGTAGAGGCAGGCTTACAGGCAAGCGTAGAATGCATGGTCGCCCTACTGGACAGTTTACAAATTCTCTGCAGTGGTGAACTCACTGAATCGATGATAAGCGATCAGGTAACCATAATATTTATACGTACCATCATACGTAAAATTTTATACAGGAGAGTATCTACAGTTGAGTGGAAGATCGCCCTATCTCAGCAAATGGTTGAAGAACGGCCTATTTCAGCTGCCGATATATTGAATTTATATATATGTATTGAGATGTGGCGTTTTCGAAGCGACAGCCGAGATAGGGCAATCTTCATCTCAGCCGACGATATATTGGCATGCACTTATACATACGTATGTATTTATCTACAGATTGTGAACACCGTAAACAGTCGTCATGAAACATTAAAGGATGCCGATTATACAGGCCCATTAACATACCAATCGATGGCACGTCTGCCCGCGCCATACCGTGATGCGATTGTAGAGTTTCGTCAGAGTGTATTTGAAACCTCCTCCGGCTCAGACAGTGACGGTGACCATCCTGAACACGATGCAGCTTCGAATGGTTCGGGTGATACAGAGGGGCCTGAAGAGGAGGAACAATCAACTTCGAGCGATGAAACATCACGCGTGGAAAACCGATGGCCCTACACACATCTCGAGGCTCCTGTCATACCAGTACGAACCGACATCGACAATGATCGGCAACACGCGCGGGATTTTTCAAAAGCGTTGAGAAAAGATTTGGTGCCAAAACTTTTGCATTTGCGCTCGTGTATTGAAGTTGACGAGGCCATGCAAGAATTTGCATCGGTCGTGTGTCAAGAAAACACAATGAACTTCTCAGATTTCGACTACCACCTGACGGCCATCAATGCCGATGGCATTTACTTAGCGATTTATTCGTCGTTGTTACTCAGCCTACAACTAACAAAGGCTGGCTACTATGACGACCCACAGAAGGAGATATTGATTCCGATGTCGGAGCAGCAATTTGTTACATCTGTCCAGAACACTGGTGTTTTGGTGTACCTTTCGTCTCCTTGGCTCTGTGAATTATACCAGTCCATATTGGTCTCGAATGTTCTAGAAGCGATGAGTAGGGAGGAATTGGAAGGTACCAATTCACGAAGTGCACTGGTGGATATGCTTTGTGATGCTGGTGGGTTGGGACCCACGCAGATGCTCTCCGAGTGGCAGCGTTTACAGATGGCCAATATTAAGTATACCGATGAACAGGATAATAAACGACGTGAGGCTGCCAAGAAACTGTGTCGGCGCCTACTAACCTGCTGCTGGGACTCTATGGTTATAGTTTTGAGTTCGGGTCTAGGTGATCTATCGTGTAACAATTCAAATAAATTGGTGGCCTTGTCGAAACGTACACTGCGTGTCAAAGCAAAGGCCAAAAACTCCAATGGAGAGGCGTTATATGCAATGTGTCTAGATGGTTTACATTCGGTAAAATGTTGAATAACTCATGCGATAATTGTCTCTTTACAAAGTAATTTGAGTCGTTTTTATATTTCTTTTACGTTCAGGCGGCCACCTTAAGTAACAGCTTGAATTTGCAACATTTGGCAGGGAAAATTCTGGGCCTGCTGGCATCAAATGTGTGCCAGACCAACGGACCGAGAATATCAGCTAGTCAAGCGATGTCAATGGATGTGGTGTTGAACGGCGGCTTGAATTTGGGTTCTTATAGCTCGGATTGTTGGCAATCTGTATTTGCGGTTTGCCGGCACGTCAGCCAATTGGAACATGACATTTTCAGTTTGCAAAATTCAGCGGTAGGCACGTCGCCGGGTACAGGACGTCGCGATATGGAGACTGGCGAAAAGCTAAATAATGCTTGCCAAAATGATAAGCTGAACTTGTCCTCACTACCCATAGATGACGACGAAACCTGGTAATATTCTCTTGAAATATAGATATCGAGGGTTTACATATATTCAGTACCTTCTATCTCCAATTTCTGATATAAAAGTAAATGAATTTGCTATTGGATGGTACAGTTAGAACTAACATCCGTGATGATGGCTAACTCCCACATGGGTCGTGAACAGAAACGTGATAGAGATTATTGAATATAAGCCCTCGATATGCAGCTTTTCTCTAAGGATAAACTTTTTTATCATAACACTTTGGCTAATTTAGGCAGACATGTTTGTAACCATAAATGCACATCTATTTTTACAGCGTGGATGTCTACAGTTTTCTTCAAGCACCTCTACAAAGCCCTAATACTAATATTACATCCATTCTGAAGGTTTATTCTGGCACTAATGAAACTGTATTACTAAGTCAGGGTGATACCTCAAAAGTCTTGTGCGCCCTATCCCACCAGGCTGAAAATCTTTTTTCTGATGCCGCTGAGCGTTTGAGTCTACCATCACTTTGTCAGTTTCTGAAGAACCTGTGTAAAGCTTCTCGTGAACAGCTCTATAAAAATAATGTTACGCGCAAAGGCACCCGTATTTGGTGGCCCAGCAAAGGTTGGAAAAAAATGGACACGCTTCCGATGTCGCTTTTATTGCATCGAATCGGTGACGTTACTTTAAAGGTGTTCAAAAGTTCCAGACCTCTTTTGCATATACTTAAGGTGTGGGCAATAACGGGGCCTCATCTAATGGACGTAAGTATTGATGCAGGACTTATCTAAGTTGGTTGCTACATTTTGTCAACTTTCAGGCTTCTTGCCACCGAGATCGTGTGATATCCAAAAGGGCCATCGAATATATACATGACATAATAACGGCACTCTTAGTGGAGCAATCTGAGCTGCCACATTTTCACTTTAACGAGGCACTGCTAAAGCCATTCGAAAATCTTTTGAGCATGGACACTTGTGATGCAGACGTACAGGTACATTTTGCGTAGCGAATTCAATACTTATGTATGCATATGTATGTAAAAATTACCATGAAGAAAAATCTCAGAAAAAATTTCAAGTTTTAGTATACATAATGAAGTGCAAATTTGAAATTGCTAAAAAAACTCGTACATTTTTCGCCATTTTTTTTTGTGGTTGACAGTGTAACGCATTTTCTTTTACATAAAAAATTTTTTCGAACATACTTTGAGAGATTTCCGCAACCTTGCGGAATGCTGCCACCTTTCTTTTAATCACATTGTGTTTAGTGTTGGAAAATTTTTCGCTCTTAAAATGAAAAAAAAATAAAATAAATTTATGACGAACAAAAACTAAACTATTTACTTAAAAACGGGAATATGTGGTAGATTTCATGCCTTCTGTGTAAATGTAGTAGATGCTCAAAAAGAGGAAGATCTGCCACAATGTAGTAGAAGTCCGAGGACTGCTCCTTGTCTTTCTTAAATTACATTATATACATATCTATATTCCAAAAATTGCCAACGGTATATAATTCAAATTTCGATAGAACACTTTCTTTCAAAAAACTTGCAACTGTACTATAATATTTCAGTTTACATATGTACATTAGCGTGCACCACTCTCCATAAAAAGCGGTACTATTTTTCTATTGCGATTGTAAAACATTTTATATTTTAAGACTTCCGCTAAAATATTTCGGAAAAATATTAAGATTTAGGTAAGCTGGATCGTTTTGAAAATATTTCCAAAAATCGAGATTTTTATAAATAAAATTAGTTTTTAAAAATATGTTTCCAAAAATCAGCAGATGATCGAAGAGTTTGAGCTTAAAACATCTACCTAAAAATTTTTACAAATTTTATAAAGCAACTTTTTTTTGGTGAAGCACGCTAATGTACATATTTATTTAAGATTTTTTCTACTTCCTCTAATTAAAAAGTTAGATAGAGCTTAAGCATAGATTTGTATACTATACATACGGTAACTCAATCAAATGACCATGTTTTAATTTTTTAAATATTCGTCGTGTTTTTCGAGGTAATTTTTGTTTGTGTTATTTTTCTATAAAAAAAAATTGTTCTACCTTTAACCAAAAGCATACAAATCCCAGTTTCAAACTTTATATACCCAATAATACCCAATTATTTATTTAACCATTTTTGCATAGTAACTATATTTTACAGGTCCGCCAAAACCCCCAGAAAAGCGATTTTTTACCATACCTCTAAATATTTTTTGATTTCAAAATAAAAAATATTAGTATTTTTTCGATAAATGTAGAGCAATCCTAGGGGGTGAGAGCATAAAGATTACGACTTTACTCTATAACATGCTTTTTTTGGACCACCCTAATGTACACATATAGATTTCATTTGTTTGTCATTTTGATCATTGCTAAGAATTTATGTAGATGAAATTCTTGATAAGAATTTAAATGAAATTATTCTTTTTTTTTATTTTCAGGATCAAATTGTGGCCTGCTTGTATGAAATAGTTGAAGCGCATCGAACGGAAATCCGTTCAGGTTGGCGCCCACTTTTCGGAACATTACGCAATGCTCGCAGCCGTATGCTTAATATGAGTAATATTATCGATATCTTCAGAGTCTTCCTCGATTCCGATAATACTTTAGTATTCGCTAATGCCGGATTGGATTGTATACTCTGCTTGTTATCCTACCTGGAGATTTCAGGCGGTGGAACATCTAATAGCAATTCAAGCAGCGAAGATGAGAACAACTTTCGACCCACGGAGTTTTTGCACGAAACTTTGCGATTCTTGGAGCGCTGTTCGTCTATTTTAGGATTTATGTATAATATGCCGAAATGTCCAAACTTTCATTCAACATACAAAATTAAAGGCATCTCCTATACACACATAATCGACGCAAACATTCCAAATTCAATGGAAAATTTCACCTACTTTGGCAATGATTATTTACAAACGAAAAATGAACAGCACATGATCTCGTATCGTTCACTGCATATCGACAAAGATACAATTGTGAAAATTGATGAAATGGATAAACCCTCAGGGGTGTTAAAAGTTTGGTTCCTCTTGCTGGACGGCTTGACCAACTCACTTATCGTTTGCCCTTATTCACATCAAGCGCCAATCCTTCAGACAATTTTTAAACTATTTAAAAATCTCCTCGCCAGTCCCGGTATGGACTTCGGGTTCTACTGCATAAACCACCTGTTGATACCGATGATTCAAGACTGGCTACGTTACATAAATAAAACTGGTGCTCCATGGTCATTAATTGAGAAAAACTTTAAGCACTGTTGCTGCATGACCACCGATTTGGTTGTGGAATTCATCGAGAAATCGGTAACTGATAGCCGAAAACAGTGCGTTATGAAAACACGCGTAACTCAAATTGTGCACACAGCGCCCAACCCAACCGCGGGCAGTAGCGCTACTAGCAATAGTAATACTGAAAATTCTTTGTATTCTAAATTGAAATTCGTAACCGAACGAGTTGATAATAATGACAATACTCAACACACAAATCAATATGATAGTTCCTCTTCGAGCGAGGAAAGTGGAGCAAATGTAATTGATTCGCCAACGAAAATATCCGGATCGGCGACATTGGCGCTGAAACAGCTGCTGCTCGTTTTAATTGAATGTGCCGCGCAGGCGCAGGAGTCGGTGGCACGAGTCGGCGTATCGTGCCTAAAGCACGTCATCTTATCCACTGGAATGCTGTTCAATGAGTCACAATGGATGATTGCATGTTCGGCCATTCATCGCGCCTGCACAGTGACCATCGCTCCACTGCGGCAATTGTCGTTCGCCTTCCATGAGAAGTCGAATAGTTTTTATGGTGACTGCGCCAATGTCAAGGTGGCAGCTCGACGCGATAGTACCGTGGACGAATTGACTCGCATCTACTCATTAGCGCAACAGGTATTTCTTTCCGATAATCAACGAGAGCCGACCCCGAAGGTAACTAGCCACTTGGATAAACATTTGACCGATGAACGCAGCTATTCATTCCTATTATATCCGTTAAACAATGGATTCAATTCGAATCTGGATAACTTTGTGATTCGCATACCATTCAAAAATTTGGTAGTTGGCTTGTTAGCCAATCAAATGCTATTGCAATTAGTTGCGAAGCTTTTACTATCCCGCCTAAAGTGTGTACCACAGGCGGTGTCCACGTGCATTTTCGACAATTATGCAACTTCAGCATCTAGTCACGACTACGACTTGGACTTCCGATCCAAGGAAATTTTACTGCGTTGCGTCAAACAGTATTTGACGAGTTCGCTTGAATTTGACTCCCGCCCTGGTCTTAAGTTTCTAATGCAGAAGGTATCCAACATCGAGTATGCAGCAAATTTATACAAACAAATGACTTCATCGTGGATGATCTACTACATTGCTTTAGTGGATTCGTATTTAAATGATATTGTAGTCTATAATCTGGGACCAGAGGACTTGAATTTTATACTGGAATCCTGCTCGCGCCTCAATACAACAACCGTTAAGAAGAAGGAGAATTTTGTACGTTATTTGTTTTGTCTACAGGACGCTTGGAACCTAGTGTGCGAATTGTATTTGAATAACTCAGCAATGCATGATATCGAGAATGGAAAACTGCGCACCGGAGATGGTAGTGAGAAGCGCATTCTAACACAACACAAACATATAAACGCCAAACCGATGCGCATATCCATTAACAGTAATTGTGACAATGTCAGCACGTCCAGTCATTCGGAAACGACGGATACCTCGCCCAATAAAAGCATTCAACTGGAGGAGGAAAATGTCACAATGACAACATTGATTAGCGAATTTCAACCGAAAAGCCGTAACAATCCCTTCGATACGAATCGCCCGCAGAAATGTGAATCGGAAACGATTTCACCGGAAATCGAACAACAACGTGCATCCAGCATACTTAAGGATTCGAATTATAAGAAAGCTGCTTTGGCACAACTTGTTGTGGCATCCATGGAGTTGCTGCGTTCTTTGCCCGGCGAGGCCGAGGAGAATCTTAAACTTTTAATGACACCAACTATACGTGAAGCCTTTCGGCTAGTACAGTTGCAAGGCAATGAATTGAAAGTTAATCAATTTTAGGCTATGCTTGTTGAGTTTTATTTTGATTTGTAAAAAATTCATTGAGGCCGATTTGATTATGGGACTAGCAATGGAATTGATATATAGTACTTATGTATGTAGAACAGAAGTATCTAAGACGACTGAAAGATAATCATGCTGTCCATATACATCATTAATCCATAAATGCATACATACCTACATACATATACATATACATGCATAACTACATACATATTAAGCATACATAAGTATATACATACAAGCTTTTACATATTTAATTACATATGCCTGTACTATGTTTAGGTATATATGCACATACATATATATATATACACATACTCTACAAATATCATATATAATATGTATTCATATTTACGTAAATAATATTCATAAATACATGCATGCATACGTACACATACATATGTGGCATTCTTCGTCAACTGAAGCCCCCATATCACCAAAATTGGTTCGGGCGAGAAAGGGGGTTATATTCTTAAAAAAAACGGTAAAAAGTTTTTTTTTTTTAAAATTATGAGTGGCGTTTTTTGAGTCCAATATGGCGGAAAAGTTTTTAATTTATGGAATTCGCTCGAAACCTGTCACTAGAGGTTTTTTGCTGTCGCTGATTATGAATATGACCATGAATTTTTTAAATTCAAAATGACGGAAATTAAAAAAAAAACAAAATGTATTCAATGCGCCATATTGGAGCTGGATAAATTTTAAAATGCCACGATCATATTCGTAATCAGCGATCTCAAAAACCAACGAGCAACAAATTTCAAGTGAATTTTAAATTTCTGTCCGCCCTATTGGTGTCGGATACACATTGCATTTCAAAACACAGCAATTTTTAAAGAAACTATTTTTTACCGAATTTTCAAGAATTGAAATGGGTTTTTAATCTGAAAATAATTTCGAAGAGGAGATAAGTGAATTTTCAAAAATTTATCCGACATTTTGAATTTTAAAAACGCATGGAGTAGCAAATTTCAAATGAACCCAATCACTTCTCAAAATTTTGTCCGCCCTTTTGGATTTCAAAAAACGCCACTCATCATTAAAAAAAAAACACATTTTTACCGAGTTTACAAGAATATAACCCCTTTTTTCGCCTGAGCCAATTTTGGAGAGAGGGGGGCTTCAGTTGACGAAGAATGTCTCATACATATGTACATACATACATACTTTACATACACATGCATATATACATTATACCCTGCAAGTAAATATACATATATTTATACTTATACATAAATACATTCTAAGATTTGCTCCCATTTGATTGACGATAATCGTAATTTCTGCAAATGTACATATATATGTACGTAATGCTAAAAATAATAGTTTTGAAATACTATGTATGTATATAGGAATAATATGCATGCATATATATATGTATATATGTACATATGTAAGTAATCAATCAGATTGATATCTTTTTGCAAACATAAAATTTCTTCTAACTAAGCATATCGGAACTTTTCAGGCATAACAAGTGTCTCGAACCACTACTAATGAGAGTGTGCAAACAATTACATATTTACTCGTACTATCGCCAATCAGAATAGGAGTGAATATACATACATACATGCATACGTACATATTTATTAAAACAAATATATATATATATATATATATATGCTTTATTTTTATAATGAATATTTGCTTCTATGCGCTTACTACAAAACTATGCACGTACAAATTAAGCTATATTTTTTGAATCTGAGAGTAGTACCTACCAAGACCGAATCGACCCGTCACCAGCGTTTTGTCCAAAAAAAAAAAATCTAACAGGTTTGAAGCCTATTTTTGCCCACAAGTCACGTCCTAATAACAAACTATTTACTACTAATACACGAAACAGAATTAAACTTTTCACTTTCATTGTGATGGCAGCAGACGGCGGCGCGACACATTTCAAAATAAAAACTCAACGAAATGAGTTTGACCAACCAATTTTTTTTTTAAACTTCGCCTCTAATCGGCAATAAAGTGAGGAAAGCGATTTCTTTTGTGCTTAAAAAATATTTGCAAATCTTTCACGAACTTTCATTCAACTCATTCCACCCTCCAAGGATTTGGGTGTTGTCAGTGGATGCAACAATATGCAAAGTTTCAAAATAATTGACCGGTTTTGATATAAACTTAAAAATACCAGATAGACACTACAAACATACATACATACCTACATACATTCTTGAAGAGGAGCACAACTTTTGAAACTAAATGTACTTGTTTTGAATAAATAGCAAATAGTACATTCGTAGTTGTATAGACGTTTAAGTGATTAATTAGATGTTTGAGGTCTAACTTCAGAGCAGAATATTTCCCTCCAACTCTGTAACACAGAGGATCTACATGTAAAAATGAATGATGACTTAATTTTTTTTCGTCTTTTCGTTTGATAAAGTACGGGTGTTTAATGATGAGATCTATAGTTAATACAGAAGATGATTAAGTATGAATTGTGTACGCGCCTAACGCTAAATACTTAATTGCTTTATAAATTTATAAAATTATAATAACTGGTGTAAATAGATACGTACATACATAATCGTGTATCGATATTATAATTACTAGCTCAATAATTATTATCTACCTAAATTACAATAAACCAACACTATAACTGCAAAAAGTTCATGCTAATGGAGTTACCTTCGTTCATACCTACCTAAGTAATACATATGTACATACATGCATACGTATAAATGAAAAGGAATCCATAGGCCAAGAGGTTAAAAGAATAATAATGCGCAATCGAGTTAATGGAAATTAGTTTACGCCCAGCTGCTTACAATGCTTTGCTTGCACAACTGAGTTTGGCGTTTTTTTAACGGATACATTTTAAAACCATAGAATAAATTCCATAAGAATATTTAAAATTTTACTGTTACTTGCAATTCCGTAACAACTTTCCAATGAATCCAATTATTTTTCAAAACTTTGTCCGCCACATTGGTTTTGAAAAAACGGCACTCACCATTTTGAAAACAAAATTTTTTCCGAGTTTTCAAGAATATAACCTGAGCCATAGTAATCGCCTGAGCCATAGTTTTCAAAAACTATCGATAGTGGCGGCAGTTTTCAACTATCGATAGTATCCCAGCTCTCGTTTGAAGTAGCTGGGACTTACCCTTCCATGGTGGTGGAATTTTTATATGGAAGAAAATGAGCGAAACCTTCAACAAAAAGGAAAGAAAAAATCAACGGTAAGTCCAAGCTATTGAAGCTTGCACTTTATTATACTAAAATTGAATGTGTGTATTTTTATTTTATGGGTTGTATTTAATTGTCAAAAAAAAAATAGCAGAACAATTTGTATAATTGAAAATTCTTATTTTTGCAAGCACGTGACCAAAATCTACATTTGCATATGAGACCGAAAAAATAGTCGTTTTATCACAAACACACAGTCTAATACTTATGCATTTATTCACATACATTCGGATATAAAGCTTGTACGATTATTCGTTAGAGCCACTGTATATTTCGAATAGGCAAATTATTTTTTTTATCACGCAAAATTTTAAATTAAATTAAATTAAATTAATTTTTTGTGACTTTTTTAGAAAACAAGTTACCCCATTCTATTTTAACAAGTCTACTTTCAAAAATACCGAAATACATTATTTGATTTATCCGCATATTTATAAGAAGGGAAAAGTAACCAAGAACCCTTCATAATGTTTCATTATCACAGGGAAAACTAAAAAGATTAAGGAAAAACCTTGTAATGATTTTTGTTGTTGTTGTAATTTATTAGTCCACCTCTATTTATAACCAACAATGTCAGGTAAACAATTTGGCACATAATTGATGCAATTACGACACATTATGGATTTTTTCAATACCGGAACAGAGTTGAAGTGGCGAAATTTTCGTAATCTCTTTGGACCATCCATGCCCAGAGATCCTTGCCGGGACTAACAGCAGATTAGCAAGCAAACCAGTCGGGGGGAGTAATGTTCTTTCAATCTAACCAAAATTTTGTAGACCTGCTCGTACCAACTTTCGCCTTATCCTAGTGAATTGTGAAACTTGCTGGCAGGCGAAGCTCTGTGGCTATCTCTCAATGTTATTTGTTATCGGAGAGTCGGAATTGCCGGCTCTGTCTTGAAGACAAGGAATCTTTCGAACACATTCTTTGTGACGGTCCAGCCCTGACTAGACAAAAATTAATGGCTGGTTTTCACTATGTCATATTTTGACAACATATTTTGACACAACATTATCTTCGTTTTTTTCATATCTTTAACGATTATATTATGGACCAAAAATGGAGAGATAGCCAATTTAGCAGCATATGTGCACGACTGAAGACCTATTCTGATATAAATCAATTGATATACCGCTTTTTAGTTCCATTTGACAATGTGTTTTCACTTATTTGATGACAATGCCACTGAATTTGACATAGTGAAAACCAGCCTTAACTTACTTCAAAACTCTAAAGTCAAACCCATGGAAATAAGAGATTCGACTACCATAGTCCTTTTAGGATTCATTAGGGAAGATGATGGTGTCTAGGGCATACTGGGTTAGGAACTATCTGTAGAGATACAAAAGACCTTTCAGGTCGCATTTTTTTTGCAATATCTCCCAAAATAAGATGAATATTGCAAAAAACAGGGTGGGGAGAGGACGAAATAGAAATTTCAAAAGGCAAAAAACGTTTTTAAATAGCCCACTAAATATTCATAATATTTTGACGCTAAGTCCATTTGTTTTCAATAGTTCCGCTTAAAGATGTTTCGCTGTGTGCCCATTCATTTTTATGTACGTATGTGTGTATGTATGTATAAGAATGCACGTATCTAGCAATATTGACACCTACTTGCTGAAAGAATAAGGCTAGCAAGTTTATAAAATTTGACAATATGCAGTATATCTGTATGGAGATGAGTCATAGGTACATATGTACATTAGGGTGGTCCAAAAATGTATGGGAGAAAAGTAAAGTCGGAAATTTAATGCTCTCACCCCCTAGGATTGTTCTATACCAAAAAAAATATACCCCTTTTTTTATTTTAAAATCAAAATATATTTAGAGGTCGCTCAAAGTTTCCCATGTATTTTGTATGGGGAAAAAAAGACTTTTCGTAGAAATGGCATAGAATCCATGAAATTCAAAATTTTTCAATCTGAGAACTCTGCTTCTCTTCAGAGGACTTCAGAGAATAATGCCCAATTGTTTATTTAAACGTTTTTTAATTTAAACTATTTTTTCTTTTGTATATTTCTGTTTGTATATTTGATTTTTTTTGGGATATTTCGGAGACCCTTAAAAAATAGTTAAGATTAAAAAATGTTTAAATAAACAGTTGGGCATTATTCTCTGAAGTCTTCTGAAGAGAAGCAGAGTTTTCAGATTGAAAAATTTTGATTTCCATGGATTCTATGCAATTTCTACGAAAAGTCTTTTTTTCCCCATACAAAATACATGGGAAACTTTGAGCGCTTTGAGCGACCTCTAAATATATTTTGATTTTAAAATAAAAAAACAGGGGTATATTTTTTTTTGGTATAGAACAATCCTAGGGGGTGAGAGCATTAAATTTCCGACTTTACTTTTTTTTGGACCACCCTAATGTGCATACATGTGTGCGTATGAATGTAGAAACTCGCATTTGTACTTTGAATGGAACATACATATGTACATGCTTATGTACGTACTACGTATGCAAGTATGTAACGAAAGTTGTTTGGTATGTTATTGTGTGTTTAACTTTCGTACTTTTTTATTCTAAAATACAATAAATTATCTATAATTATAATTGAGTATGTTTTTGCTTTTAAGACTAAACATAACAAAGTTTATATATCTAAATACTTTGTTGTAAACAAATTAAGAAACTTAAATGCAAATATATATATAAAAAAAAAATAAAAAGCGCTTTCGCATTCAAAACCATATGATTTCTTGTCTTTTCATTTGTGAAACATAGAGGATATGTAAGGGGCAACAGCGTACTCGTAAATCTCAAAATTAAAAACATCGCACACGTTCTTCAAAAATGTAGTAGCTCGTAAATCGCCGTTTTACAGAAAACACAAACAACTATTTCTGAGTTTAAGTTAATCGTATGGGGATGGGAGCCTTAACTGTGTGTGTGTGTGTTTTTTTTTTTAGAAAATTACAGACGAATATTGCTTATATTAAAAAGAGTATATTTTGAGTTAAGCCACTTTTGTAGAACGTGTAGTAGCTGCATATGTACATATATGAACAAACACTAAAAGAAAAGGTAACCGGTGTCCTCATTTCAATTGGGTGTTATTTTGCCAAATATGTATAAGGAAAATTCTCTAAATCAATCACAAAATATTGAGCCTTAAGCTGGGTTTGGTTCATTAGTTCGAGGCGCTGTATGCGATCAAGAAGTGGTTCGTAAGTATCTCTGAATTTCAGTATAGATGGTTCAGTGCTTAACTTACAGAAAGATAGAAGAAGTAAAAAAAACTCGCGATTTAAAAAATTTTTTAAATGCCATCAAATAAAAAATGCAAACAATTTGACCACAAAATGTTTTCTTTTCAGCCAAAATTCAATGCAAAATTTAATGCGAAACAATTAAGTGGCTTTACTCATTCAACGATCCGAGCAATCGCGAAAAATTCTTTTTAATTCTTCCCATTTAGCATTGAAACTAGAAACACATTACTAAACGAAAAGTACAATGCCAAAGTAAGATAAACCAGTTGTATACACTATAGAAATTAGAAACGTGTTAGCTCTGAATAGGACCGACAAGTGGTAGCTTGGTTGATTTGATGAAGCTTTTGGTAGGCAAAAATGTTTTGATAATGCAACCAAATTGAGAACTAAAAATTTGTTCGCTTACTTTGCGTTTATACATTGAAAATAGAAATGCTTTCAATTTGCTCAGTTTTTTGTTTTTCCATGTTTTTTTTAAACACACAATTTTCTCACTCATAAATTAAACGAAAAATTGCCTATCGTCTTGAAAGAAAAATTGCTGATAGGCAATTTGCAAAGTGTGAGTGTATGCAAACTGAAATAATTTTTTTTTTTTTAACAACTTAGCCTCAATTTAGTACAACACTTATTTAAATGCATAAAATCTTTGAATTTAGTTTTAAAAACATAAAGAATGTTGTATATCGCATGTTTAATAATATTACGAAATATTTCAATTAATTTCAATTTTGTGGCAAAACGCAATCAAAGTTTTATCGAAAAGAGTTGTCAACTTTTAAAAAATTAAGTTGAAATTATTTAAAAGGTTAGACCAATTATTACAAAATTGGTATTAATCGAAATGGGTTTAAAAAGCTGTGCAGTGGAGAGGTGCTACCTGTTTAAAAAATTTAATTTAATTTAAATAAAGGAACTTAGCTAATGCACATACATACATATGTATCACCATGTGGGCGCTAGACGAAAAGATTGTAAGAAGGCAATAGTTTGTAAATACTTTGAAGAGGGTTGCCACTTGTTTCAAGAGTAGAATTCAGTTAACTTATACACAACGAAATATTAAAATATGTCAAACCAAAGAGTGTTAAGAAATCTTTAGTTTCAACACCGACAATATTTTTGAGGTATTTAAAGAGGGATGCCACCTGTTTAAAAAGTTAAATTCAAATTATTTACTAAGCTAAATAAATTATTAAAATATTGGTCAATCAATCGAAATGGGTTTGACAAGGATTTATTTCCGAAATATATTTAAAGCGTTGCCACACGTTAAAAAATCGAATTTAATTAACTTCTACCAAAATTATTTGAAATACGGGTGTCAAGCAAAAAATTGTTATGAAATCTCTAGTTGGAACACTAGAAATATTTTTGAGGTGTTTTTGCAGAGGGTTGCCACCGGTTTAAAAAGTTAAATTCAAATTATTTTAAAAGCCAAATGAATAACTAAAATATGGATATCGGTCAAAATGGGTTTGAAAACGCTTTAATTCTGAAGTATATCTAGGAGGTTGCCACATGTTTAAAACATCAGATTCAACTTAATTCATCAGTTATTTAAAATATTCATCACCATACTAGGTGAAGGAATTTTAGGAATGTTTTAGCTTGAAAATACAAGGGTTGCCGCCGGTTTGAAAAGTCGAATTTGATTAACTTATATACAAATTATAAGAAATATTGAAATACGGGTGTCATACGATAGAGTTTAAGTAATCTTTAGTAGGAAAAATTATAATGTTATAAAAGGATTGCCACCTGTTTAAAAAGTTACATTCAAATTATTTTGTAAATTAGATGAACTATCTAGATATGGGTATCAATCGAAATGGGCTTGAAAATGCTTTATATTTGACCTTTATTTAGGAGGGTTGCCTCGTGTTTGAAAAATCAAATTCAAATTAATACATCAGTTAATTGAAATTTGTATCACAAGAGAAAGAGATTGAAAAAGATTTTAGCTTGAAAGCTCGTTTGAAAAGGATTTTCACCAGTCAAGTTTGGTCAACTTATACACAAGTTTTATGAACAATTAAAATGAAACCTCAAACAAATAAAAAAATATCTTTTGTGAGGCTTGCCACCTTTTCGGTCGTACTGATCTAGCTAAGTATGTATATACGAATATTATACGAGAGGGAATTTGTTGTGAAGGTGATTGGATTTGCACCGTTCTTTCCAATTTCAAGTATGAGAGGTGGAATAAAGACCTTGGGCCGTATAAGTTTTTTAAGTTTGAACATTTTTTTTATCGGTGCAGGGTGATTTGAAATTTTGGATATATTAAAAACCGAAACTATGCGAGAGCTTTCTTCACTTAGATACGGCGGCACCTCATTTAGATGAAATATGGCACTCGGATCGCTTATAACTCTGATTAACATTTGGAATCGTTTTTGGATATTTGAAATTTAATTTTGGGCGTTTTACTGCCATGCGGGTTCACTAGTATTTTTTAGTTTTCCCGGCATTTTACTTACTGAGTTATGTTGGTCTTCTTACAAAACGAAATATTGAATTGAGCGACTAGAGAGAATGGACCTACCTATGTACGTGTGTTTGTATGCACCTTTTCTCTTTCGAGCAGCGACGAGAACATTGCAATTTCACTTTGTATTTTGTATCATTTTCCATTGTGGTAACGAAGAGAGTGGACGTGCTGCTTGTCGGTGGTTAAATTTCTACTATATGGCTGGTGCTTTGCGTTTAATTTTGATTTTCAAGCGTGTTAAATAGTCCATAACTTGGCCTGGATATTGTAAAAGTATATAAAACAAGTTTACTTTAACGAGTTATTGCAAAAAATATCCAAGTGAAAACTTGTTCGACTATAAAAATCCTTGTGAAGTTTAGGGATGCGTCTGAAAATTCACACATTTTTTAAGTAGTAATGTGTATCTGACGATTACATACAAGTGTACATATGTATACATATGTATAGCATGTGTGTTTGTATATAATTGCTGGCCATCGGCATTGCTGCAGAAGGCAATGTTTGGTCGCTTTCGCTGATGCTGCTGTCTTTGACGTTAGCGTTGACGCTAACGCCGGCGTTGACTTTTTCACGTTGACGTTGATGCCACAGTGCTGAATGATACACAAATTTGTGTGCAGAAGTTGATGCGGGCGCAGTGCAAATGTGGAGGTGACACAAAATAATTGGAAGTGATAAAAGCATATGCATGCACAGTAAATAACAAAAAAAAAAAAAAATTAAATAAAAAAATTCAATGCAAGATTTAACAAAGTGGAGTGATACTGGATATAAACAAACACAAACGATGTGGAAATGGCAGAGCGCAAAATAATGCGAAAAGACGAAACGTGTCGCACGATAAAATTTAAATTTGTGTCATTAGTGCATTTAACATTTATCGATCGAATTTCACTGTTGGCCCGTTGCTAGTAGTGCTTGGCGTCAGATGTATGAAGTCAAAGAGGCGCGTACACCTTTGTACGTAGTACATTTGTATGTTTATATGTTTGTATGTAGTAGATGTGTCAGGGCCCGTCCCTGTATTTATTTGACGCCGGTGCGTCCCATGTTCTATTAAATTTACAATATGTACATATGGTTCGGCATATATGTATGAATGTGTGTACGTAAATACGTACTTTTACGCACGCTGTAGGATAATTTAGGTCTTCAAATTTTTGGAATTGCGAAATGGTCAATGATTTTCACACACACTCCATTCACGGTTAGGTAACAGTCTATAATTTTCATCGCGGAATCACGTTTCGGATTTAAGTCCACCAAAAGTCTGCTTCTTACATTTTATGGAAGTCGAAATATGTAGCATCATAAACTAACTAAAGTTATGTCAAAGAGAAAGAAATATTATTAAGTAGCTGACAATGCTGCCAATGCCACAAACGCGCTATCTATCGACACCGGAATGATAATCCTTTCAGCTTTTCCACAATTCATCAATATCAGTACCGGATTCTTCCAATATCGTCAATAATAAAGAGCTCTTCTAAACATAAACAAAGGTAAATGTGAATGTAAATATGTACATAACTATGTAGTTCTATTCATAAAAACACAGTTGCACATATGTACATACATACGGACTTAAATAGAAGTAACGAACGAAGGTTAACACTTCTATTTGTATTTTTTTAACCGACTTCCAAAAAAGGAGGAGGTTATCAGTTCGTCGGAATATTTTTTTTTTTTTATTTATTTTTATTTTTTTTTTTTATGTATGTTACCGCATTACTTTGGACCACGTCAACCGATTTCGATAATTCTTTTTGCATCGGAAAGGTAGTGTCTCAGAGGTGGTCCCATCTGGTTAAGATCCGATCAGCGGATCATGAGATATATATATGTATATATATTATTTTTTTTTTATATGAGAGTTGAAGTCGGTTTTTTTTTTGCTAAAAATTACTTGTTTTTTAATCTAATTCAAAAGAAATTTGCATACCTGTCCCTGTTTTTATTGAAATAGTTTTCAATAGCTGGCTTTCTTTCCTCTGACTTTCCTCGTTAAACATTGTTTTAAACATTTTTAAAGCTACTTTAGTCCTCTTTCATTTGATACCAAACTTGTTTAATTTGGATAAGCGGTTTGTTTATTATTAGGAAAATACTTTTATTTTGGACTTAAAAATATCTGGCCAAGTTTAACTGTTGAAAAAGCGGTTATTTACGGTCCATGGATTTGACCCAAATAGGACAAGGGTTTAAAAAAGGATAATTTAGCAATGTAAATAATCTGAGTCTGCATAATACTTAAATGGCATGTAATCAATGTATTCTTACAATTACGAGCGTTTTCATTGATCATAGAAACTTATATTGACCTCAAAAAAAAAAATTACTCATTTTCTTACGTGTAATTCCTATGGGAAAACTAAAGGCTCGCGGCGGCAACTACTAGAATTGTCCTAGAGAGGTGAGATTCATGGAGGATCATTACTACACCAAATGCTAAAATTTGAGTCTTATTCCAGTCGCATTGCATTCCCGGACTTAACCGAAAAAAATTTAAAAATAACGACTATTTTTTATTTGAAAAGTAAGAGTAAAAAAGTAACGATTTAGCAATGATTTAAAAATAAAAATCTGGGTATTTAATAGTTATTTAAAATTCTTAAGCAGTATTTGTGATTGTTTTCATTGCGTTTAATAAAAACGTGCATATGAACATGATTCAAAAAGTGGAACGCTAACATACATATGTATATATTTGGGATCAGAGAGTCTGTTATGTTACTACTTAGTCTGAAAAAACTTCGACACAAACTCTTACCTTGATGCCGAATATGTATACCTGCTTTTTTCTTTAGAAAAAACCGGTCAACTTACACAAAGTCACCAAAAAAATCATAAGAAAAATAGCACTGGACCAATTTGTTAGTCTGAAAGATGCCTCTATCTTCTTGTCATACTTTATAATAGGGCTGTATATACAGATAAAATCTGGGCATTCGGTTAATATCCGCTCGTTTTTCTTGTCCAGATGTTCTAAAATGTTCCGAATGTTCGTAAAATTATTCACAGAATTATTGAATCTTCAGAGTTGCAAAATAAATAACAGGGCAATTCACCAAAACGCGTAAATGCCTCATAACCATGTAAACCTCGTAAACTTACTATACTTTGTATGAAAAATCAAATTATCTACGAGGTTTACGCGGTTACGAGGCATTTACGACGCGTTTTCATAAGTACACTTAATTTGAATTTTTTATTCGAATATTCGGATTTTTTTTAACAAATATTCGAAAATCCGGATATTTAAAATATCCGGATAGAACTCCCAGCGCTATTTTGTAACATTCTTAACAAAGGTGGCCGCTGTGTCCGAGTGGTTAGGGATGCGCACTCCCACTCGGTAGCACCCATGTTCGATTCCTGGTTCGAGCAACATCCATTGTTTTGTAGTTTGATGGATAGTTTATTGTATTTCTAACTTCAAAAAGGTTCTTATAAAAACCATTCGTTGTTCGAAGACGGCATAAAACTGAAGGTCCCTCCATTTGTGGGAGGCCAGTAATTTTGCATGCTTTTAAAAATTATATTTTCTGAGAGATTTAGCTCTGCAACTCAGATTTAAGAAGTCGAGGCTAACCTGTCTAAAATCTAATATAATATAACCATTTTAGGAGATACCAAACTCAGACATCGCGGCGTATAAGCAACTCGTTTGTGAGCTGTCGAAATCGACTATAAAACTAACAAGGGGATGGATGGTGTGTATTGAACATGTTCTCGTGGCTCTTTTCACAGATTTTCATATATGGCGGGTATATTTTGGATTTACCAGGTCTATGGCCACACTAATAAGGCAGTCAGTACGATAGGCTCTGTAAAACTTTGTAGACGATGTATAGAAGGCTGATTTGAGAATCCGGCAGAGCACGTATACATTTTCTGTCCTTCTTTTGAACTTAGCAAATTTTCCTTTCATTGAATATAAACTAGAATAAATTAAATAAGTATCTTTATGCTTTTCAAAACAATGCATTTTTAATTTCTCTAGCCTCCAGTATCAAAATATTAGCTTTCGTAAAAAGTGGACTTAGCAACTTTTCGCTCGATACAAACATACATATGAATTTTTATAGGTACTCATATGTAAATATAAAAAATATTAACATTATAATTTTGAACCTGTGGTATATATGTAACTAGTACATATTTCTGTTTATTGCATTCAATATTTTTCAGATGCCTGGACTCGTTGTTTTTAGGCGGCGTTGGTCAGTAGGCTCAGATGATCTCGTAGTGCCAGGAGCATTTTTGTTAATTATACATCTTATATGGTAAGAGTTTTGGTTGAATAACTAAATGAATTTCGATATACTAATGTATGCTTTTTACAGTTTTGTAATTGTGTTGGCATCATTATTGGTATTCGAGTACAATCTCACGGTTTTGAACTTAAAACTACTATTCTGTCTCTACATTTCTTATGTGATAATTTTATTTTGTAAGTATCTACAAGGACATACATACACATGTAGATATGTATATAAAGGAAATCTTAAAACTTTCTGTATATTTATATTCGATTTTTAACCTAGGTTCAGTTTGCGTTGAGGCGGGTATCTGTATTATATCTATGCGGGGTAGTATTCTGGACTCTGCCGCACGAACAACGATTAACTTTTGGATATATTTTAAGAGCAGTAAGTGGTTTTTAAGACTTGTAAAATTTTCAAAAATTAAATAGATATAAATTTTACACATACTTAGAGCAGGTGACAAAACGATAGTGCCCAACATTTTGGCCAGTTTTGTTTATTTCTTTGTTTAATGCTCATTATTTCTTTATGAAAGTAAAGCAGATTATCTAACAAAATTCATATAAATCGAAAATTACAAAAATTCCATAAAGTTTTACAAAAATTCCAAGCCCTTAAATTTTTTAAATTTGAATTTATATGGTTTTTGTTAAATAATGAGCTAAACTCTTTTATAAAAAAGTATGACAATTAAAAATCAAAACAAAGGAGAACGAAAAATAGTCAAAACTAGTCTAAATGTTGAGGTGTTGTCTTTTGTTTAAAGTACAAAACCGCGTATCAAGATAATGAAAAACCTCGTATGTGAGGCTGCCCAAATTTTACTGGAGAGAGCAAAACCTCTATTATTTCAAAACGGTTCTCTTTTTTATCCCGAATTATCTCTTCTTTTTATACCTAAATATCGATATTTTAGTATGAATTGGAGGAACTTCCGGTGAGCAAATATATTTTTTGGCACAAATGTCAGAACCACGATACGCCGTTTTGCACTATAGAAAATTTAGAACTTATATACAATACAGTACATTATAGTTAACAATTAAACCTACTGTAAGTCGATTAATATTTTCGAAGTCGTATTTAAAGCCTCAAATAACGATGTAAGCGACAAAATTATAATTTTACAAAATAGAAAAAATTTGTTCACTGACGCACATACGCGAATTTGCTTTGGTTTTCTACTTTTTCGGTATAGCAGTCTTCAAGAATCTTGCCTTAAAAAAAAAATAAAATATACACATAAATATCTTTAAAATTAAGGAAACTAGCTTTGAACAAATTGTCGCTTACAACATTATTTGAAGCGACCATTCATATGTTCCACTCGTTCGACCTCGAGCAATACATAAAGCTAAAGTATAGACCCCGTGTCATAATTATAAGCGCACAACATTTTGACAAGTTTCAACCATAAATGTTTTTTTTTTTTTTAATTTAATTTTAGTTATTTTTATAAAACCATAAAAACTTGCACTTTGTTATACTACAAAATCTTTCTAAGAAATCTAATTAATTTCTCATATCGCATTTTCATCGGGTTCCGATCTAGGTTAGAAGTTTCAAGCATCTTGCTCTTCAGGAAGTTGGTTAAAAATGTATTGCGAAATTTCAGGACATACAAGTGAAAAGAAAAGAAAGAAAAGGTTGTAAAAAATTAATTGCTAAAATTTGTCAATATGTCGTGTGCTTATAATTATGACTCGATGTGTAGTTGGTCATAGATTCAACCATTCAAATCGTTACCACCAATTCAAAATGCCTTAAATGACAAATTTTCATAGCAAATGCTTGCAGAGCTGTTCATAATAAATAAATTTTGTAGTGGGGTCAATGGCAGCAAACTAGCGAAATATTTAAAAACGGATTTTCCAAGAATGTTAATTAATGCTTTTCGAATTGATGACTACGATAAATACTCGACTATAGATTAGTACTTTATCCTTTTAAAATGATTATAAATTTTTTTATTTTTCTTTCTTTACACAGTGGTAATATTTTTTGATATTACTTGGTTAGTATTAGGTACAATATGGTTGACAAACTATTATTTTAATTCGCCCATCGATGAGGCCAAGAAGATTTTCATGGGTAATTATACCTATTCGATGTAATATTTCTACGTTTTCTCGTAACTTTTAAAACGTTTATATCCTCACAGCAATTGTTATTTGCAACTGGGCATTGGTGTTCATAACTCTTATTACCATTTGGTGTACATTCGATGCTGCCGGCCGTTCATGGGTTAAAATGAAAAAGTATCAAAGGTCAATGAGAGAGACTGAATCTCGCTTCAATTATAAACGTAGCAACAGCATGAATCGCAATTGGCGTCAACGGTTAGTTTACATTTGAACAAATGCATATATTTGTACATTTATCGAAATTGATTTTCAATGTAAAATTATTTAATCTATTATTATTATATTTTTTTTTTCCCCCCAGAAAAGTGATGCGTGCGTATCAAGACAGTTGGGACCATCGATGCCGTCTATTGTTCTGTTGCATGCGTAGCACCGATCGCAATCGGAATTCCTTCACCGACATAGCCCGTCTGCTTAGCGATTTCTTTCGCGAACTAGATGTGGTGCCATCAGATGTCGTGGCAGGTTTGGTGTTATTGCGAAAATTTCAAAGAATAGANATATTTTTTTTTTCCCCCCAGAAAAGTGATGCGTGCGTATCAAGACAGTTGGGACCATCGATGCCGTCTATTGTTCTGTTGCATGCGTAGCACCGATCGCAATCGGAATTCCTTCACCGACATAGCCCGTCTGCTTAGCGATTTCTTTCGCGAACTAGATGTGGTGCCATCAGATGTCGTGGCAGGTTTGGTGTTATTGCGAAAATTTCAAAGAATAGAACGCGAAGCCGTTGTTCGCCAGGTAAGGCTTTCTAACTTTAAATTTTTGTAACTAAAATATGTACATACGAATATTCATACAAGTTTTTAAAAACCTAAAAATCGTTAGTGGGGTATTAAATATATTTTAATAACTATATTTACAAATATGCCTTAACTTAGTTTCCTTATTTTTAGGAAAAATTTCATTAATCTAAACATGTTCTCTTTATTCTAAGTCATGCTCAAAATGTTTCGTAATTAGATGCAGGAAGCATTTTGAAATTAAAAGCTTTATCAATCAAGGCATCCGTTGCAGCTGCATACATATGTATGTATGTACATACATATGTCTATTTGTATGAGATAACTTTGAATATGACTCATTGCTGCATATAACAAGGCAAATTCCCCCTTATTAGATATATAGGCCGAAGTTCCATGCCAATTTTTAGTGTGCCTAATATGTTTTCTAAAAATTTTCAGAAATAACACGGTTCGGCAATCTTTGATCGCATTTTCTCTCAAAAACGGGGCTGACCTCATCTTATAGATTTTTGATGCTGATATGAAGTGCATTAACACAATTTTTCTAGAAAGTACAGTTTTTGAAAAAAAGAAATGTTGAGGTGTCGAAAAATGGCAAAAATGCCATATTTCAAATTTATTTTTTTTTAAATAGAATTTGGACGTAGTTTTTCCGAAGAAAAAAAAAACAGGTATTAATGCAAATCCAGTTCGTCTGATGGATACGACCTCATGTCGATGGATTGAGAAGATAGGGGCGAAAATTAAAAAAAAAAACACTTAGTAAAAACAAAAACATTTGCGAAGAACATGGCGAACGATTCCACCAGGATCATTAATACAGGGTTTTTCTTCGGAAAAATTGCGTACAAATTATATTAATTTATTTTTTTTTTAATTTGTAATTTTTCCGATACTTCAACAGTCTTTTCCCAAAAACTGGACGTGCTAGAAAAATTTTGTAAATGCACTTCAAATCTATAAAATGAGGTCGGCCCCGTTTTTGAGATAAAATAGGACCAAATTTTGTTGATCCGTGTAATTAGCGTCAAAAAATGGCACAATGTTTTACGGAAAGTATTCACACACAAGCCAGTAAGATTTTTAATACAATAATAAGTAATTTTTAAGCAAAAAATAAAACCGACTTCAATTCTCATTAGTATGGGACACCTCTGAAGTACAACCTTTCCTTAAAAAAAAAAAAGAATTACAGAACTCGATTAACGTGGACCAAGTTATGCGGTAACATACATAAGAAAATATTCCTACGAATTGATAACCTCCTCGTTTTTTAAGGCGGTTAAAACAACAGGACTTCGTTTTTTCTGAAAACACTGCGTATAATCAAAATTTTTTCGATGGAGTTCGGATAAAAATGGGAGGGATTTATTTTTTTTCATCACTCGAACTAGTACCTATTGTAAGATCATAGGGGTGAATATCAAATGTTTTTTTTCTATGAATAGTATCTAGACGAAGGGATAAGGCAGACGAAAAAAATTTAATAGCGGGGAATGCGGGTTCGATTCCTGCTAAAGTCTAGAAAAAAGCCTGACGAGGCGATGTATCAGGTATAACATCTATCGCTTAGGCTTTGTTGCTTTTTCTATTTTTCCTAAAAACTCAAATACCGGTACCAAGCTCAATAAAACTATTGGATGAAAAAAATGCATATTTTAAAACATGAGCCTAAAAATATGTACCATAATAAGTTAGCGTCAAATATACCCTGACGCACATACAAAACTTTACTTATTTAAAAAAAATATATATATATATAGTTCATTCAACAGCAAAACACAAGAATTAATTTTTTTATTTCATACAGGACTCGGGGAATACATATGCAAGAAGTACCAATGAATGAATTATATTTTTATTAAATAATAAAAAAAAAAATTGGGAGAAATAAATGAAATCGTCAAAACGTCAGGGTATAAGTATTTTTGACGCTGACTGTATTTTGCTTATAGTTATGATGACACATATTTTTAGGCTTATTATTTTGCATACAAATCCGACCTCTATTAATTAGAATAGGGGTATTCTCGAAATCTTGCAAAGCCGTTGCACGTAGCATGGATTGCACGGATTGCATAACTTGCAAACACACAACAAAAAAATACATAGGAAACCACATTTCATATCGCTGCAAAATATGGAACGTCGAAACCCATATATATATGTATTTTGCAAAAAAAAAAAATATAGTAGCAAGATAAATGCGACGCTGTGCTAGTTGTTTTGTTGTTGGAATTGATGCATATTTCCCTCATTTCGCTCACTTCATTTTTTTCTGTATATTGTTGTTATATTCGATACAGAATTTCGCTGCTTGCTACCTATGCATGCTTCAATTTTGCAATGGGCGGCTGTCGTACTCTTGCAATTTTGGAATAGTATTTTTGCATTTCATACAATCCGTGCTACGTGCAAGACTTTCTCATAGAGAAAAGCGTTGTTAACTAAAAAATTAAACTGTTGGTGAGTTACTTTTTTCCTTAGTTCTTTATTTAAAAATGTTAGGTCTAAATAGTTGGGTTTTTATGAGTAAAAGAGCTTAAAAATGTGTCCGCAAAGTTTTTCTTTGGTTTCAAGGGTTAAGGAATTGAATAGGTCTTCTAAAAACTACGTTTGCACATACATACATACATACATATCGTACGACTATTTTTTTCATCTTTCCAGCGAAAGAACGGCACATACGAGTTCCTGAGCGGCGTGCCAATCACTGAGCGCACTCAGTTCCTAGCTTTAAACGATGCTAAAAACTACGATTTCTTCCAAACAATCATACACTACATGTATTTCGCTCAGGGTGCCTACGGCTGGCCAATGTACTTCATAATAAATCGCTCTAAACTGTATAATTTGCTGCCTGAGTTAAAGTGAGTAAATAATTAGCATTTATTTATGCCTTTACATACATACATACATACATATACTATCATATGTACGTGCATATCTACATATCAACATATACATTTGTTTGTTTTATATTCGCAATAAGATGCTTTACTTGTTGTTGCCGTCCCCCAACTGATACACCCACTGTTATACAAGACAACTGTTGTTTTTGTAATTATGCCGCCCTAAAAAAACATTGCAAGTTGGTGATATAGAAATCATCTATGCCACCTATCATGTTGATGTTGGTGAAACGCCATTCTTTGTAGCTGTAGATTACACTCAAAAGAAAATTGTTGTTAGCATACGTGGAACACTTAGTATGAAGGATATACTCACAGATCTAAATGCAGACGGAGAAGTGCTGCCGCTCTCACCACCGCGCGACGATTGGCTGGGCCACAAAGGGATGGTGCAGGCGGCTATTTATATTAAGAATAAATTAGAGGAAGAAGGACTGATCGAGCGAGCGCTAAGTCATAATCGTGATAGGGGAACACATAAATTTGGCTTGGTTTTGGTGGGTCATTCACTTGGCGCTGGGACTGCGGCTATTTTAGCCATACTCATGAAAGCAGACTATCCTTCGCTGCAGTGCTTTAGTTATTCCCCACCAGGTGGGCTGCTTAGGTAACTACTGATCGATACGAAATTTATACATACATATGTATGTGCCATTAGTAAATCTTAATCATCAATTTTAAAGTATGCCTGCGGTTGAATACACGAAATCTTTTATTACATCCGTTGTGTTGGGGAAGGATGTAGTACCTCGCATCGGATTGCACCAGATGGAAGCTTTGCGTGCTGACCTAATTAATGCAATTCAACGAAGTGTAGATCCGAAAGTGAGTAAATAAATTTTGTATTTTACTCTTACCAGTTGAATTGAGTGATATTAAATTTTATTATATTTGAATTTATATTGCCAGTGGAAAACAATATCCTGCTCCGTTATTTGTTGTGGTTGTGGAGCTGAACCCACATCTGTTGTTGAGATGTCCGGCAAAGATATCCATATTAACCAATACCAAGAGGTAAGAAAAATACACTTTAGAATGTTGCGAATTAACACTGTATATGCATTTATTTGTTCTTTTGTTTTCATGGCGTACCAGCAAAGAGACTCTGCTCGCTCAACAAGTGCACATCCCACAGACAGCTCTATTGCCTTGACATTACACCAGGTAACCGCAAATGAATTATTGTTTTCAAGTACATACTTATGTACATACATATATGTATAAGAAAATTCTTATAATTATTTTCTACCTTTTTTTAGCCACTGTACCCGCCTGGCCGAATAATTCACATAGTTCGACACCATCCAAAACCTGAAGAGTAAGTTTGTGTTTTATGGGTGCAAATTGATTATTTCTACTATAGCTGCTTTCGATATGCTACTCCCTCCATTGATTCGCTTCGTCGCTTGATCCGAAAAAAAAAATATTTTTCCAAAAATGTTTAATAGTTTTCTATATGAACCTATATTCTTCACATTTACACTTTTACTCTGGAGCAAAAACAAACGCCACGACATAAATGTATGCAAAAACGTATAAAGCTGTTTGGAGAATATTTAGAAACCTTGAGCTAACTAACGATGTTAAAAATTTGGCTTAATTGTGAAACGCAAAATATTTGTAGCAGCCCTCATTCAAAGTAACGAAAATAATACGCTCGATTGCATTTAACGTATGCGAGGTGTTGCGCGCCAAATGTCGTTATGTATGTATGCACATATATGTATATGTAGCTCGTAAGTAAGTTGCTTAAATCGAATATAAGTTGGCATATTGCACGATTTCGCTAACTAATTGTTGACACAAATATGGGTATAGTTACAGTTTTGCTCAAACTTCGACGAAATAATTTAGTTAAAAAAAAATTCGATCTAAGCGAATTGCTGTTTCATTCGCATGTCGATAGTTGGTTGGCAAATCGAAAGCGGCTTATTTAAAATGTATATTTTTTTATTGTATAAGCTTTTTTTATAAATAACATAATTGTGCTAAAACCATGAGTGATGTATTAAATATCTTAGCTATCCTAAAACAAGAACTCGTTTACAGGTTTAATTTTTAACGTTAAGACCAAGCAAAAGCCATGTTATGTCAATAATCAACATCCCTCGTTCCCTTCGAATTTAAAAAATTGGATCGATTTTAAAACTTTTACATAACTATTTGGGCTGGACGCGACATTTGTAAGCTGGGCCGCATTGAAAGGGCCCTTAAAAATGCGTTTTTTTTATGAAAAAAAATATTTTGTAAAACTTAAGGAACGTGCATTAAAGTCTTACCGAAAATTCTTCCACATTCTCAAAATAATTAAATTTTAAATATATGCAATTTCATTCAATCTCGTAATTACATATCTTTTTAATGACAATGTCAAAAGAGCTGCGACTTACTTTAGAAATGACTTTATTTCGACTATGAATATGCTCCACTGTTTCGAAAATACCCACGCATTTCTTCTATAAAAACTGCATTACTCGTAAAAAGTTGACAGATATTTTCCTACCCCTGATGCAGACCTCTTAAATGTGTATTATTTTCTATCAAGGCTACAAGAAAAATTATTTCCAACTATACATAGATATTTTGATAAAAAACACGAGGCACTTTTAAGGTACTCCAGCTTACGAATAAAACCGGATTAAGACAATGTGCGTGTTCACGCTTGCCTGGTTATCAGGTAATCTGCATAAAAATAAATTTTCTGTAGTGTATTTTATTGTTGTACAGCAAAAAAATACACTACAGGAAAATTACATTTAACCAGACAATCAGGCAAGCGTGAACAACCACAATATATTTTTGTGAGAGTTATAGAATCGACAACATTTTATGATTCGCTTGGAAAACAGAAACTTTTTTGTGAGGCATAGGTACTAATTTATCTAGTAAATATGGATGCACATGTGAAAATATCTTAGGATCCACGTTACTTCGAAAAATTATATCTATGGTACAAATTGAAAATCCTTTAGAGTGAAAGTTTGAAAATTTTCATATTTGGAAAATAAAGTGACTCGAGCATTACACATGGATTTTCTATTAAAATTAAAAAATAATAATATAAAAAATTTAAAAAATAGCACATAGTACATAGTAAATACGAGTATATGAAGTACACAGAATGCCATTTATTTGACGAACATAACAAGTAAGAAATGGCGTAATATAACAGTTCTAGCGCTCGAATCGTGTACCTTTAGATATGCATATTATATGTGTTTTTTTTTTTAATCAGTAAATATTGTAATTGTATTGCATATGTATAAAAAAAGAATTTCAATACAGTTCATTTATCGTATGCATTTCAGGCAAAAGTTCGACAGCGGTTGGAGGTAGGCCTTTGATTAACAAAAGTTAACCTACAATTAACGAATGCATGAATCGAATTTTCCGCATGGTCTCTATTTTGTGTGAAATATCACAAATATACATATATCTAAAATAAACTTTGTGTACCTATAAATACGAGTATTGTACACCCCTTGTCAAAATTATAAGCGCACAACATATTGACAATTATTTCTTTTTTGTTACTTACTTTTAGTTTTTTTATACAAAAAATATAGTTTATGCTTCAATAAAAACTGTATAAATACTAGCTTTTGACTAAAAAAAAAAAATAATGAACGTTCGTCAAAATTTCAAGCTTTTGAATTAGAATTCTTAGAGGGTTTTTGAGTGTTGAAAATTGACAATATTCAACGGTAGGGTAAACATTACTAGCTACCTCAAATTTGCTCTTTCTTATACTAAAATTATATGGGCCACAAAACTGGATACTCAAAGTGTGTCTAAAAGTTTGAAATTTTTACGAAAGTGTATTTATTTATTTTTCTTAATATTGGACAAAGTTGAAAGCATGAAGTAATAAGGTTTTGGTTAAAGAATAAACTATTTTTTATAAAAAAATAACACAAATAAATTTGAAAAAATTAATTGTAAAAAGTTGCCAATATGTGGCGCGCTTATAATTTTAACAAGTGGTGTAGTTATAATTTACAAATTAAATACTTTTATTACGTTCGCTTTCCCTTTTCTGTTTAATACTTGTTGCTGATAGATAACAACGGCCGACAAAACTGTAACAATCAATGCGGCAGGATTGATTGGTGCGCAGAATGAGAATCTGATTTTTAAAATACTTAATTATGATATGGAATTGAAGCCTTTTAATAGGACATACCCATAACTTAAATAATGTGCTTTTAGATCAAAGAACAGAAAAAATTTAATTATATTGCTTTCTTAAGTACTATTTTATTTCCTTACAAAAAGTCCAATATAATTGATGTGCCACGCAACTTTGTTGGCTAGTGTAACTATGTAATATCAATTGTAGATTTGCATGATTTTCAAGCATGAAATACGTACGTACATATGTATTTAAATAGAACCCAAGTAGGAAAGTGTAGGAAAACCGGATTATGAAAGTAGCACATATCAAAATTTCTTCCAGATATTTAAAACTTTTCAATGCCTATTTGATACTTATAAGTGCTTATATGTATGTACATGTACATATTGACACCTGAATGGAAGTTCGACCTATTTTAGCAGCCAGTTCGAAAACGCCCTATCTCAGAAAACTTTTCAAGAACGCCCTATTTCAGAATCTGGTCGAAGAACGCCCTATCTCAGCACATTTTCAGTGCATTTTTATTTGAGATAAGGCATTTTTTAACCGAATTCTGAAATAGCGCCATCTGCAGGCAAATTCTGAGATAAGGTGTCTTTGAATAAAATTCTGAAAAAGGGCGTTCTTCAATCAAATTCGGAAGTAGGGCGTTCTTGCAAAGTTTTCTGAGATAGGGCGTTTTCGAACTGGCTACCGAGATAGATCGATTTTCCACTCAGGTGTCGATATAACATTTGTATGTATGTATGCAGTAAAAACATATATTCATTAGCCCATACCACCTTACAAAAAAAGATTTCGCCGTATACCCCTGAGTTCAAAGTATTTATTTTTGCAAGAGAAATATCGCAACACTTTTTTATTTTATTTTTTTCGCCGAGCATGCCTAACGAAATGTAAATGTAACGAAAAATTTAAAAAGCCAACCCGTACGTTCGGCCAAACAAAAAAATTAAACCGAATTTATGTCAATAGTGTTATTGAGCTTTGTAGCGCGTTTGTTTTTTAGGAAGAATGGAAATGGTACGAAGTCCAATAAAGCTCTTGAAATAAATATTAATAAGCCACAATAAAATTTACAAAAAAAAAAAACGAAATTTTCCGACAAAAGCACTTCACACTCAGGGGTGTACGGTGAACTTTTTTTCCGCTAAGGTCTAATAAACATACATACATACATTCCTTTTGCAAGCCTGCTTCAACTCTCGATACTTGTACATAAATACATTTATATTTATATATACATATGTACTTGTCTTCTACAATTGCAGAAGTGTTCTTAAGAGCCACGAGCCGGTTTATCAGGCCATCTGGGCTGATACCTGCGATTTCGATGAGGTTCTCATATCGCCAGTAATGCTGCAGGATCACATGCCGGACAAGGTGCTGGCGGCACTCAAAAAGGTAATTGCCGGCATCATTAACGATAGCAACTCCTCTTTGAATAGTACTGATTCGTAGATATAAAAAGATTATATTGTATTATTTATTGTAGCCACACAGTATATTATTATTTAAGTCAAATGAAATGCTTGCCTATGCTTAAAAGCCAGGATTCCTTTTGCCCTGTTATTATTGATTGTTTTATTTTGATGTATGTATGTATGTATGTATGTATGTATAGTTAACTCATGCAAAACGCATTCTATCAAGTGATCAGTATCGCATTCGAATATGTATGTTAAGTTTCTAATATATGTTCTTCAAAAAGAAAATCTTTCGATATTAAATATAAACTTAATTTCACGTTGTTCATTGCATTATTCAATTGTATGTAATTTATGTTTTATATTTTAGTTTCCTTTTTATTAGGTTATATAAAATGTTTCATTGTTTAGCAAGAAAATACATACATATATTTAACAATAAAGTTGTACACATATTTATTAACCGACTTCAAAAAAAAAGGAGGAAGCTTAACAATTAATTGGAATATATATGTATATTTTTTTATGTATCCTGCCGGATGACTTTGGATTGGATCTTTTCGATAATTCTTTTGTTTTTATCGGAAAGGTGATCCCATATTATTTTGGTTTCGTTCCGATCATAGGATCATGAAGAAATTAACGGTACTTCTAAATTTGTATATAAGCATTGAAGTCGGTTGTATTTTTTGCTTAAAAATTACTTGTTTGTTTTATGTTTTCCTCGTTTAAGAGATGCATTGAAATGACGTCGTGGCGCATGTAACTACCAACCCCCAAAATGCTTTACATGATTATGTCTAAATTAAAGAACAAAATGCTTGGGGCTGCTGAGCTTATTAACATCTACCATACTTACATTTATTAGATATCCTACATACCAACTGTATGTACATATACTTACATACATATATGTATACAAACATATGTATGTATATACTGATGTGCGGCTCAGTGAATTATGGCTGCGTGCATTTAGACCGCAATGAAAAAATGTGAAATTAGGCCGCGCGGTTTTAATTCATTTTGAAAAGTGAAATTAGGCGGCAATCAAAAAATTAATTGGGAATCTATATACATATATAATACCCCAGACGAGATGATTTAGGTATGCCTTCTTAGCCATTCCAAGAGGCCTACTGAAAAGGACTGAAAAAAGTGCTTCCTTGTATGCCTTCTAGAAGGGCTTTCCATTTAAAATTTACGTGAGGGCATACATTTATATTATTTAGCATTACAAATTAATTTCGAAAGGGCTTTTAACTCCTGAAATTATCTACTGGGACGCGAAGGGATTTTTTGTCCAGGTCATCAGATCTGCACTGTTCGTCCGATTTTGAAAAGTGACGTGTCAAAATAAAGGACCTGGGCTGTAGATGTGCAATAGGATTTTAATTCTTCGAACAGAGTTGCCACCTTTTAAGAAATTATGCTGAAATTATTAGTTAAGTCAATTGTTACAATATGGGTATCAACCGAAATGGTGTTGAAAAGGTTTTATATCTTAACTACGTGTAGGGGGGTTACCACATGTTTAAAATTTAATGTAATTGTCATTAAAATAATTAGGAATGACCATATGGGTGTCAGACAAAAGGGGTTTTAGAAGGTAGCAGTTTTAAAATATTTTGAAGAGGTTTGCTACTTATTTGAGAAGTCGAATTAAATTAATTTAAACCCAAGTTATAGGAAATATTATAAATGGGTGTGGAGTGAAAGAGTTTTAAGAAGTCTTTAGTTTAACAATTTAGAGTATTTTTAATGTGTTTGAGAGTTGCCCTGGTGGCAAATTCAAATTATTTAATAAGTTAAATGAATTATTAAAAGATGGTTTTCAAACGAAATGGGCTTAAAACCCTTTGTTTCTGAACATTTACTCTACGTGTATAAAACATTAAATTCAGCTTAACTGCTCAGTTACTTGAAGTATTTAAGGAGATTTAAGCTCAAAAAAAAAATTGAAGATGGTGACCGCCTGTTTTGAAAGTTGAATTTAGTTTAAATATACACAGGTTATATAAAATTTTAAAATATGGGTATCTAACGAAAGAGTGCTCAGAAATCTTAAGTTTGAACATTTAGAATTTTTTAGGGAGTCATAAGAGGGTTGCCATCTGTTGAAAAAATTAAATTAAAATTATTTAATAAGTTAAATGGATTGCCAAAAGATGGGTATCAATTGAAATGGGTTTGAAAATAATTTTTTTCTGAACTCTGTTTAGAAGAGTTGCCACGTGTTAAAAAATCTAATTCAACTTAATTCATCAGTTAATTGAAATATGTATCACAATACTAGACGATAAAGTTAAAAATATAAACCATTAGGAATATTTTTTGACTTTTTTGAATAGAGTTTCACCTGTTTAAAAAGTTAAAATTAAATTTTAGGCGTTTTAACGCCATGCGGGTTCACTTGTGTTCGGTTATTTGAACAATGATTTTGTGGTGGGGACGGAGGGAGGGGGAGGGAGTTTGGCACCTAAAGAATGAGCACAGTTGAAGCTTTAAGAAAAGTTGCCCTTTCCTTCTACAAGCCCCTGGGAAACCCATTTGAAACTGGGTTAAAACTAATATTTTGACAGATAAAATGTAGACGCCAGCTAAGCTGACCACAGTATTTTTGTGCAGAACACCTTTCAGGTTTTCGCGATTTTCGGACGCGCTTGGAAAAAAATAACCCTCATCAGTCCAACTCCGGCTACGCCATCCACAGTAATTTTGCGCAGGCAGAATTCATTTTGAAAAGTGATCAAGTAATTCAAGCGGTCCTAATTCCATCCACCCACATGTACATATGTAAATATGTATGTAGGTATGTGCGCTTAAATGCAATATCTTCTGAATTGTGTTACGAGTTACGAGTTTATAAGTGATTTCAAATGTATGTATGTATGTATGTAATTACATATCTTATTAATGCCAAATATCTTTTTCATCAACGCAAAAGGCCTCAATGGACAGAAGAAGCATAAACGTATGAAATAAATAAATAAAATGTACATACATACATACATATGTACATATGTTTGTCTTTAAGATATTTCTATAAAAAAAATTGCAATTAGAATCTTTTGCATATTTATATTGTGTATTTGTATGGACCTGCATATGTGAGTGTATGTATTATTTGTACCTACATATCTAAGCAATCCTTCAGCACACCTAAATTAACTGCACACCATTACTCTGCAGGTCGTGCAAAATGAAAATCGCTCCGCAAAGGCATGAAAATCAGATCGTACTTGTAGTGTCGATTCGCTGCAATACAAGGTATTATTATTTACAACAATTATATAATCTGATTTTTTAACTTGCATAGTTCAGCTGTATTCCTATTTCCTACATACATACACTATATGTATCTTTGTACAATTTTATCTCATATACATACATATATGTATACAATCTCTATAGTGTATATATACACGTAGGAATGTCTGCTTGTCTATCGTTTTACGCAATCTTGCGCCCCTAAACAAAAAGAAAGCTTTCCGATCTTTCGCTTCAATCCTTATAAAAATCATATCTACAAATAAAATTATGTGTGTATGTATGTATATCTTTTGAAATTTTTTCACAACTTTCAATTCTGCTTAATTTTTAATTGCTCTCTTTAGTGATGACACAAACTCTAATTTATGTATGTATGTATCTAGTAGCAAAATGTAATAAAAAATGAAATT
>NW_016161474.1:48915-51037 GCF_001687245.7 Rhagoletis zephyria
CATACCTATATCTAAACAATTTCATGAACGGTGGGCAAAAATCTATGCCCCTCAATGGGCTTGCGATTTTGATCCAAACGGTAATTTCGAATTGTTGAAAGGCCATTTCCGCCAAACCTTAAGTCTAGCCTATGGCTCCACTCAAAATAAAAACATACAAATGCATATTTGTGGTATCAAATATGTACGAAATTTTATTTGTTTTATTTGATGAATATATAATCTGTATATACAAAACAATTGTATCCTATTTTTAAGTAGGTTCGCATAGCTATAGATATAAAATAATACGGAGAATATTTCACATTTCCTAATGGATTTCATTTTAATTTTTGACTTCTTATTTCAATTGTAAACGGTTGTAAACGGTGTAACGTATTGCGTTTAATAATTTAATGTACTTGATTTTGATGTAATGGCATACTTGCTTCATTATAATTTGAACTTTTTAAGTCCTCGTCAATCTTGGATTCTTTGTTAAATACTTATCGTAAACATTAAAAAGTATTTCTAATGAATGCAATTAAATCAAACGTTGGCAACAAATCAAACTTAATTAAAAATAATCGCACTTAGTGTAAATATTTTTCAAATACTTATGCCCATTTATCAAAAACGACGCCATTGAACTGTGCTCACATTGCCAATTAAATACAAAAACAAACTTTACTAAGAAATATAATTGAAGAGCAACATTCGACGTTTTCCTATGTAATTGGCGCAACTGCATACGCATATTGAATATTTTTCATCTACTGTAGAATAGTGTACTATGTGTATTTATGTTCTTAGGAATACACCCATATAGTACATAAAAAATATGGTTTAGGTTTTATTTCAATTATATTATTAAAAAATGGGAATATTATTTTATGTTTCACATGTTATTTTGTAAGTGGGTATACGCAAGCGTGTATTATAAAAAGTGGAATTATTTTTTGAAAGCAGGGGCGTGGCTTCTTAATGCTATACGGTCTAAGGTTATAGCAAGCTAACGTTTCAACTTGCTCTGGTCATATTACACCACATACAAAAGATCTGCATTACTCAGTAATATCGATCGGAATGGAAGTAGTAAACGTAGGAGTTTCAAGCTCCTCATGCTTTTTCATTTTTAGCATCTGAAATAAAAAAAAAAAATGTGTAAAAAAAAATTATATTTACGTAAATAAAATATGGCAGCACTCACCTGCTGCAATTTATAGTGATTGATGATGTCCTGATCTGCAGGGCACGATTGTGTGAAGGCATCCAATTGGTACATGTGATACATGTAACGCCATAATGCAGTGAAATGTGTCTGTAAAGCAAACAATTATAGCTATCCTGCTTTAAATTGAATATATATGCAGTGGTGGCCACATAATTACTTCTATTATTTCTTTACAAGTGTTACAGCCAATTGCACGAAAGCAATTTAAGTGAAAAATGTTAGAACATACATATGTATATGTTTTCTTTATTTATTTTTCATTTATTGTTTTACAAAAATATAGCCTGAAAATTTTCGAAGCTTTAAAGCAGACAAAATTCAAAAAATGAATGATGGCCGACGAATCGAGCGAACGGTTTTACTTTGTAACATTTGTCTCATGGTTTACATCCAACGAAAATCAAGTAACTCAAAGTTTAAAAGTTGATGAAAAATCACTTACTTAAAACTATTTAACATCGGAAGGCCTGCCGAGTTTTTCTACTTTATTTAAATCAACAACAAAATATAACCAAATTTCACAACATGGTCATCAAAATCTTTTTATTTAGAATTTCTAGAAAAATTTCGGGTATGCAGTTTTATAGCCCACTCAAGTTTTAAGCGTTAATTTTTGATTTTATTTTTTTGTTGACGTTGTTGCTCATTTTCTCTCATAAAAAAAATTACTTTGTATGGAAGAAAATGCATAACACATAATAAAAAAAGAAAAGCTTTGTAATTTTGAGTCGCATGGTCTTCGTTGCAGTATAAAGTATACTTTTCTAAAAAATTTATTAATAATAAATAAAGAAAAAATAAGTAGTCAAAACTTATAAAGAAAGAAGTGTCCATAATTATGTGCCTACCGCCGCATATTAATTTTTTTCTTTCAATTTTGTTATTTACCGGTATTTCAAAGTCCACAAA
>NW_016161475.1:0-51031 GCF_001687245.7 Rhagoletis zephyria
TTTGACAAATTTTTAGCCAAATGTACAAATCGTGTGATCCCAGCTTAACCCCTACACTCTTGTGATAACTCAATATGGCTGCCTGCAAGCTGGAAGAAATGGTGTGTCCAAATTAACCCACCACATAGATGACTAGGTAATGTCATGGACGATTACGCTGGCTTGCATAGATATGTTGTGCGAGAAAAGATACAAGTACTTCGACTCGGCATCCATAGGAGGACAACGAAATCAAGGGTGCTCCCGAACGCAATGGTACGGTCCGTATACACCTCGAGAAAATTAGTAGTGAAAATTTGCAAAGGAAAGACATAAAAAAATTACACTGCAGATGGCAAAGTGCCGAAATTGTTTTGTCACCAAACCAAACATGGACAAAGGATGTCAGAAAAATTCGTCTTTTTTTTTGCCCGGACCGGAAAATTTAAAATAAGGAAAATTAATTTAATGATTTTATTTAGATTTTTAAACGTTCTTCCACCAAATGCTATTTTTCCTGTATAACTGAAAGAATGTATGTACTCCGGTACTATTTTTTATTTCCATATTTTTTTTATTTCAATGAAATATTCAAACCTACTCTCACTCCTGTTTAACCGCAAAACAATTATCAACATTTATATGCATACTTACTTAACGTTAATTACAGCTTGTAACCATATCACTGCCCGAGATCTACAACAGCATTAACAGCGCGAAGGACATGTTAAGAGCCTGGCAATCAATGTGGTGGTGGTAAGTAAGCAAACGCTGGCAGTTCAAGTGCTCAGCGCTGTCCAACGCTGTCAACAGGTTAAGTGGCCAACAAAACTAACAACTGCCAGCAAATGCGACAGCTACAGCCAAACAATCAACTGTCAAGCGATAGCATTTCAAACGTCACGCGTTGTCCATTTGCAGGCGTAACAACAACAACAACAACAACAAGCACAATGCCAAAGTAAAACAAATGAAAAAAAAAAACAAAAACAGTAAATAAAAAATTAGTGGGAAAAGCGAAAAGTTGCATGTGAAAAAAAGTTTTGTTTTAATAAATGTTGGGGGTGTTGCGCGCCTTGCAGTTGTTCCACAGTTTCTGTGACTTCTGTCATTCGCATTTGCTGCAGCGACCCATTGACAGTTGGCAGTTGACTAATTTTCGTGCTGTTTGCTTGAATTGATTCTTTTTTTTTATTTCCCGCTCCTCATTTTTTCAGCCACTTATTTATTTTATTTTTTTTATGCTAAGTTATCGCGTGTCAATTGTCGGTCGGTTGTGAAAAAAGGCTGCAGCAACACACACACACATAGACCTGCGTACATACATACATATCTGTGTAGAAAGCCAGTTGACTGGTCGCATGGCAAACTTCATGCAATTAACAATTTGAAAAAAAAACACAAAGAAATTATCAAGCAAGTCAACATGGAAATAAAAAATAATTGCTGAAATTTTTATTTCTTGTAATACTACACTTTTACTTTCGTTTTTCTCACATTAAAATTGCATTATAAGCGTTTTAGCCACCTTGCTCTTTTGTTCCCATAGAATTACATACAAACATATAGTATATCCTGTCGAGTTTTTTTTTTAACAGTACGAGCTTCCGTTTCACGTTCACACGCCTTGCTTTGTGCTTTTTTCCCTCGCAGTGTTAGGCCAATAAAATGGTCTGCGCCTCTGCACTTGTATGGCGTTCTCCGCACCNTAGGCCAATAAAATGGTCTGCGCCTCTGCACTTGTATGGCGTTCTCCGCACCCGTGTCCTGGCATATGACACCGAATGGCCAGTTACGATTGCCGCGTGACATACTTTGATTGCCATTTAATTGAATTTAATTAGGCTCGTTTTCAACATTTTTATTTCCGTTTTTCTGTGCCTGGATAATTTTACACGATTGCTGGCGCGGCTCCATCTCTTACATTTGCGTCAACATTTTTCGACAGTTTTGATTGAATATCCTATGAGGAATGAGAAATTCCATACATAAATATGTATGTATTGTATATTAGCATGGGCCGAAAATCCGCTTTTTTCGAATTTTGATTTGTAATAGCAAAAATATGGTTCATTATGCTCTAAAAACAATCGGTGTGTAAGATGACAATTTTTGGTCAACAGCTTAGGCTCGCCCAAGTCCATCAAAGATCAAGTGCAAAAAAAAATTCGTAGCTTGCTTCGATTCTCTACCAAATTATGTAGGACTGATACTTTCGCATATACTTGCAATTTTAGTAAAAAAAAAAATATTTACTTGTATTTTTTGTATTTATAAATTTTATTAATTTTTTTTTACGTTTTGAAGTATTTAAGGCATCGAATATTTCGAATGTTTTTAACAACTTTTTGGCTAAAAATATAATTCTTACCATCAGTCTTTTTCCGTACTCTCTGGATTTGGGTCACTCTGACTTCTTTGCCTTTGGCTATGCAAGGGCAACGCTATACAGACCCTAAAGCTATTCACGTATTTATTTTTTTACGAACATGTTGAGGGATGTGCCGACCGTAGGACCTTAAACACTCTTTCGGACTACGAAAAAAGGATCTTACTGGGTCCGAGGGTGACTATTTCGAATAAACATAAATTGCTTTTGTTGTTTTTTTGGTCAACTCTCGGTTTTTTAGAATGCAGCTTATATGCTCGAGATAATACGCAGTACCGACTCCTGTAGCTCGTTTCTGTAACAATTCTCTACCAAGACGAATTGAGATATGAATTCGCCGTCCCGTTCTCTACTGCTAATTAGTAGTAGAGAATGACGTATATTCTCTACCAGTAGAGAAATAATCGGTAGAAAATAGTTACAGAAACGAGCTACTGGAATGGTAAGTCAAAATCGCCAAGAATATAATTTGAGGACCTTATGTCTAGTAGGATTTACTCTCCTTCCAACTGGCTACAGAAAATTAATAAGCGTGATTTGTAGCTTTTCTTGATTTTAAATCACCCAATGGAGATTCTCCTCCTCTCGTCCTGGCAAGACGACTAGAGTGAAATAACTACCAAGGCCATTGAATACTGAGTCTAAGTCTTCTAACCTGGGATGCAAACCGGTTTTGAACAAAACCGCCTCTTTTTTGCGCTTTAACCAAACCACAAACCAAACCGTTTTTATTTGAAATACAAAAACCGAACAGAAAACCACTCCAAAACATGGTTCGGTTCGGTTTAAAATGAAAATCTCTTAAGCATTTTTCATATTTTTCATCCTGTATGGTAAAACTGCTTAAATGTATTTGTTTGATTGGGAATTCGTGAAAATTCACTCTAATCTAAGGCAAGATTTTGAGCGTCAATTCAAAGTTCTACGTATGCAGTTTTCGTCTACTCGACTAGACTTACGACTCGTTGAAACCTAAAAAAGTTTATAATTTTTGCAAACCACTTAAATAATACTGCCTTCTGACTTCAATTTTTCAATTACGGATACTATTTCCAATTTAATTTTTGGCGCTGAATCCAGAGGAAGGTTTATGAGATATTCTAAATTTAAGGTATAAAAACAGCCCTTTTCAATTTCAAAAACTTCTACAATCGAGATTAAATTTTTCCGAATATTAGCACAAATTTTACCTTAAAGTCCACGGTATTACCTTTAAAAATCTTTTTAATTCATTTTGTTCCCCGCCGAGATATAAAAAAGAAGCATTTTTTATTTTTTATGAATTTTGGTGTTAGAGTTTAGAAAATATAAAATTAAACCATTCGCACCGAACCGAACCGAACCGCGGGTTCTTGTACCGGTACAAGTTTTTTCTAAGTCGTTCCAACCACTGACTAAGTACGTCATTCATACCTCAGATTTCCCTTGTAGCACTCCTTATTTTGTGCAACAATGACTGAAAACGGAGCAGGCAATATGTGAAATGTTTTGGTCGTCGGACGTTATGTAGCCAGTTGCTAGAAACAAGATCTAGCTGGGCGTCTGTTGTTGTATTTTTTTTTTTATTATTGCTATGACTTTGAAAACTCGAGTACCCTCTACTCCCGCTAAGGAGTTCAACTTCTGAAAAGTGGTTTTAATTAACAACTACACGCTACTAAATATACGCATGTAGAGACATGTAATTAAAATTGTAAGCAACATATGTATGTCTACTTGCATATGTATAAGTATTCCTGAATATCGATATATAGTGCTTATCATAGCTATACGACACTCACATATTAACAGGTTTTGACTATTTATTTTATTTTTCAATTTAAATTTTTTTATTATGCACATATAAATTCAAGTCCCAAAATTTATGAAATACTAAAACAAATCAACAAACTTTCGTAAAAATGTCGAGCTTTTTAATTCGATTTCTTATAAAGATTTGGAGTATGCAGTTTTGTAGCTCATTCAATTTTGATATAAAATTGTGCAAGTTTGAAGTATCCGTGGATTTTTATTATTTTTTTTTTGTTGACGATGCCAGTCATTTGCTTCCATACGAAGTTTGAAATTGAGCGGGCTACAAAACTGCGTATTCAGATTTTTTTAGAGATCTAATTTAAAAGCACGAAATTTTTACGAACGTTTCTTGTTTTTTAAGAATATTGCACAAAGATTAGAACTTGGATTTATGCGGTTTTTGTTAAAGAATAAACTATATTTTCTGAAAAAATAAACAACTTATATTAAAAATAATAAAATAAGAAAAAAGACAAAACTTGTCAATATCTGAGTGCCGTATAGTTATGATAAACACTATATGTACATACACACCACGAGACTAAACCAATTAAATTTACTTTTGATGTACACTTGTCACGCAATTTTCTTATAAACGTTTATGAGGCAATAAATTTCCCATCAATAATTGTATTTGTATGGGGCTGACAAAAGCATTACTAAGCATATATCCACTCATCATCATTCTTCGCATTTTAAGTGTACTCCTATTACTCTTCTTCAATCATAGATAACGATAAGTGTTTAATACAGAAGTATATGTGTATAATATTTTAGTAATAAATGATTTTCCTGCTGCACCTTGAATGCAACAAATTTGCTTATAAATTCGCTGATAAGTCTTGCTTCTTACGCAAATGTGCTTAGGTATTTAAATGTGTAGCTAAATTTTCTCACACTTTGCTACCATAGGCATACAATATCTGCGTTTATAGCTACATATGCAAGTAGCATGAATGTATGTATATCGCACTATGCATATGCTCTTCGTTTTCGGTACTGATGATTTGCCATTCAAGTTTTAATTGCTGCCAATTAAAAATGAATGCAATTACTAGCTCAACTAAAATCTAATATTCATTCATATGCTTCTATGCCTGTTCTTGTACGCTAACTCGTGCACATACGCACATATGTATGTATATGTATATGTACATTCAACCTTCAAACATCCTTCCCCACGATATGCCGCCACTAAACACCTCAACCATCAATTTCTTACCATAGACAGGTAGAGACAGAGGCATAGTACATATGTATGTGTGCATATGAGTTAAGTGTGTAAAGTAATAAATACAAGTAGCGAATTTATCGTTTCAACTATTACAAATCTATTGAAACTAATTAAAACGCGTTGAGTCGCAGCTTTTCATTCCTAAACTGCTTCTAGGGGATATCAATGTGGAGTTGTGTGGCGTCGCGCTGAAGTGTTGATTGCTTTGGCATCGAGTGCTTCATTAGCACCTTCACTCAGCCATTGACACGTATACATATGTACATACCCTGCAGTGAAAAGCCAAATCAGTCAGTAAAAATACTAGTTCATTAACTAGTATGTATGCGCTAAAGTGTGCTAACGCGATGGCCTACCAGTTCGACAATATCGAATAACTTAAGCGTTCAGCGCCAGCTGCCTTTGAATTGTCAAAGCCGAAAGAAAACGCAATTAATTCCTTTTCTTACAAATGCCGGATGTGGCGTCGCGTGAAGACTACCGGTTATGGTTTTGAGATCGCAGGTTCGAGTCCGCTTGGAGGTGGTTAATTAAGAGTTTTCAAATTAAATAAATGTAATTTAATATAACTATTTCACTTTAAATATAAATTACAAAATTGAAAATCTATTTTCATCGCAGAAAAAACACATATATGAAAAGAAATATTTGTGCCATAAAATAAGTTCAAGTCCAGGCGCACAGTGTATCATTTCCATATTCTAGAAAAGATTAATTCCATTATTTTGTGTCGCCAAATTTGAAAACAACGTCAAGAATGTTTTTAGAAATGCCTGATAAACACGAAACAATAACAACTAAACAATTTTAATCAAAGTGTATGGCGGGACGGGGTTTGATTTGGAAAATTACCGAGCACAATAATATTTAAACTTTTATATTTGAAACTGAATCTCAATGTTTATTTTGTCGGTGTTATGTGATTTATGCAACAATTACTAAAATACCATTTTGGTCTTATTTGCTTGGGTATGTTCTTTTTAATGAATATACATTTTTGGGATTTTAGTAAACTAGGACTGAGTATTCCATGTTAAAGTAAAACGATGTTAACTTAAATTTATTTTTAGCAATTTATTAATTTCATTAGACCCGCAAACTCGTCATCCGCCACTATTCGATAAAGTTTGTATCTCTGTTTATTTGCCACTCCACTTAGACTTTAAACAACATAATTTTAGCTGCTGGAAAGTGCAGGTTCTGATGCAATTTTTTTTTTCTGGCCTACTGGGAATTTCATTTTCTTCGAGTAATTTATTTGCATTTTATCTCGACCGAGACAAATTCTTATATTTTCGTTTTGAATAGAGAAAGCCTGATTCATTACCTTTCCAATGGTATCCCATTTTTGTAAATAGAGTAAGAAATATTGAACTTATAATGGAATTTTGTTGACCAACTTGACTTTTTTATCGATATTTTCCACGCCCATAATTTAAAAAAATATATATTTATTTTTAAGCCCATTTCTGTCAGTCTATAATTTCTTGTTATAGGGAAATTCTTAATATCAATTTTGGGCATTTTAGCCTTTGCAGTTAGTTAAATATTTCAGTTTTTGCATTTTTAAAAATTGCAGTTATATAATAGGGTGGCATGACAGTAACTATAAATTACCAATTTTTTGTAAAAAGCTTCGCCTATCTCATAACGTACCTTGGGCAAAATTTCATTGATCTATCTTCAATAGATTTCGAATTACAGAATTAAAAGCAGCTAGATGGGTAAAATCTTACACTGTGAGGCGCAGGGAATTTTTTTGTTATACTTTCTTTTGTTTTTTATTATAATTTTTAAATTTAATTTAAAAAAAAACACAATGAAATCCCGCAGGACATCGTCATGCTAAAAATACCAGTCGCTAACATTGAAAAGGCATAGAACGTGAACTAGTTGGGCTGAAACGCAAACTGGTAGCATTCTAGTTCACAACTACATAGTAGCTTTCCCTGCAGGGTTCATACCCGCATGAGTCTGTTTAACGGTGATACACTCACACTATGTAATTAGAGCATTTAACTCTTTTGAATTCCCCTTTGACACTGAACGGTTTCTAATAGTTTAAATATGGAACGATTATATGAGATTGCGCAGGTGTAGGCTTGCTTACCTGGGTGGATAGAAATGTTAAAGGGTTAGTGATTTGAAAATAAGCAATTAATTATGCCTACACTTCAAATTTGTGGTTAATAAGTTGATGTGTAAACTCAGCTAATTAGCGTGTAAATTGTAAATAACTACATAAGTATAGTTCATTTTATTTGAAATTTAAGTGCTATGGCATCAAAGATGTAGTGGAAAACGATCAAGGCTTAATTTTTAACCGATATATTGTAAATAAGCAAGAATTATGGAGTAAGTTTTTACTAAGAGGATGCATGTATACAAATATATATTTATGTATATATGTTTATATGTACATGAGGCTGCACTACGAAAAAAATTGCAGCTTTTCCACCGGAATTATAAAACTTATAAAAATTCCCAAAATATTTCGGAAAAATTTTAAAATTTATATGATTTTAAAATACTTCCAAAAATTTCAATATTATGATTCTATTGATAGAGTTTTTAAATATTTTTATGCTGACCTTTTAAGCTTAATATTTCCTATCATCTGAGGCGATTTTTGAGAAAAACTAATTTTATTTATAAAAAAAACTCCATTTTTACGAGTGTTTTCAAATAGGACCAGCTCATGTAAATTTTAATTATTTCACTTTTTTGGGACTCAGCAGCAGCATTTTTCAGCTGCCGAGCTTAGAGTCGATACACTTTCGTCCGGGACAGGTCCGAGACTTGACTTGCCCCATTTCCCTTTAAGGTTCTAGCAGACAGCTCCTGACGCTCCCTGTCACTTTTTTCCTCCAGCTCTGTTTTGCAAAAATGTTGGTTGTTGTTTGCATTCATCTTGCTCGTACGATAACCTGGCCGATGAGGCGAACCCAGTGGTTAAAACCAGTGGTGGTGAAAAAAAACGGTGTTATGCCCCTTGCGGTGGTAAGGCCAGCATAACATACTGAGGTGGCCCAGTATGAGGAAAGCTCCCTTATAGTATATGTAGCCGATGTTGTAGACTCTCTGATTACAAGTTCTTCAATAGGCACGGTCGTCGCATAACACACCGCATAAGGGAAGTTTGGCTGTTCTTGGTCATTGTACGCCCACAAAGCGCGCCCGGAAGGGGGCTGCGCGCTTGACGGCTAATCATGCAGTCGGGTGCCTCCGATATTGAAGCGGACTGGATGGCAACTCAAATATACTTTTTTTTTAATAACCTTAACATTAAACAGGATAATTTTTCAAAATTCCCAAAATTTAATAGTTAAAAAAACATTGAATGATACAGCACAGCTTTTGGGGCCATCCCACTGCTTTTGCGGCATCCAATTCATGAGAAGCAAATATTTGACTTTTCATGGAAACCAGACAGCTTTTCTTTCCCCAAGTCCTTACGCGTTTAACTCGTTCTCCAAAGCATATAATTCAAACGGAACTCATGCGCCGCGACGCGACAACTAATTGTAAAAGAAAATTATAAATTCGCACCGACTAAAAGGAAAAACACACACAAACATACAAATGAAGGTAAGGTATATACATACGTGTGAATACGTAGATGGATTACATGAAAACTGCGTAAATAGAAAAATAGAAAAAGTTTAAAGGCAAAGCCAGAATCGAGTAAGTAAAAAGTAAATAGTAAAAAAAAACCGAGAAAAGTGTAGCGCATTGAAGAAAGTGTGGCTGCAACGCGTTATTCATCATCGCCATAATTACAGCGATGCCGGCAATGACAGCACCACTGACAACGACAAGGACAATGGCAGTGTGGCGAAGTGCGAGCAGCAATGGCGGCTGGAGTCGTAAAACCAAAGTGAACTAAATACATAAATACACAGAAAGTAAACTAAGACTGCCTAGACTTTAGTCTTAAAACGATGCGATACGCTCACACTCAACGCCAACCGCAGTGAGGTGTCAGTGGAATATTAAAAAGTCAAGCCAAATGCAGCGGCCAAGTTAACTACAGTTTAAGCAGAAGCGGCTTGCCACAAGCAGGCTCAATACATTCGAGAGTGGGAGATTGAGAGGAATGCCGCCGCCACAGGATTTCAATTCAAAGCCAAACATAATCAACTCATTACAAGAACAGACGGAAATCCAGTTGTGGCGGCAAAAAAGCAAAAAAAAAAAAACAAAAAACAAGAAGGAAGCATTCAAAGGAAGTGAAAGAATGCGGCATCAGGGGGAATGAGTATTAAACCAAACAAATGCAGATACATTTTAGTGCACACATACACTCCAACACTCAACGCTAATAAATAGCTGCCACTACACTAGTTACTTAGCGGCGAAATCCACGCGCATAACTCACTAACCCGAGCGGCGTAGCTAAAAGGATAACAACGTCGCTGCTTAAATGTATTTTTCACAACATTTTCCACAACATTTTTGGTTCACAGATTGTCATCAGCCATGGCAGTGGAGCAGCGGTGGCAGGAGTTAGTAGCTCTCACAAATGGAAATGTTCTAGGGATTGCGAGAAGAGTAGCTGCTTACAGCCAAAAGACTCCAGCTGTGATTGTGGAATCTTCTTTGGATTTCTTTTTGTAGTGTTTTATTTGGTGTGGTTTTTTGTTTCTTAATAGACACTGCGCTGCTTACGAATTTTGTATTTTTGTGGTATATTTTTTCTACTTGATCCTACCTTGTGCTGTGATTTTCTTTTGGAATTCGAAATAAATAAGTGCGGTGGATTTTATTTTGAGGTTGTTGAGGTTTAAGCTTATTTTGTTGTCGATATGTTGAGATGCCTACACATTTGGTAAAAATATATATTTATAGTTATGTACATACATATGTATGTACAGTATTGGCAAATACAATATCACCCCCATTTCAAAGTGATATTGTTTTCCACTTACGTTTATTTATTTATTTTTAGGAATTTTCAATTAAAATACAGTTCATTCTCTAACAAAAACCATATAAATCCAAATTATAAACTTTGTAAAAGACTACAAATAAATGCAACAAATTTTCACCTATATTTGAAACTTTTTTCTCAGAAGTGTTAGAGTTTTTTGAGTACGCAGTTTTATAGCCTATTCAATTTTAGTCTAAAAATGTGCCAGTTTCAAGTGGCTAAAAACCATCGTTGATTTTTTAGAATTTTTTTTTCGCCGAAGGTGTTGCGGGTTTCTTCCGTATATAGCATTTTCAGTTCAAATGAAACCATTTTGAAACCTTTTTCAAAGTAAATGAAACCTTTTTCAGATAAAGCGAAAACCTTTTGCAAATCAAATGAAAACTCTTTCGGACTCAGTGGCTTTATTCAAATTAAATGAAACTTTTTTCAAATTAAATGAAACATTCTCAAAAGGTGGAGGTTTGTACGGGTTTTATTAGAGAATGAACTGTAGTTTAATTAAAAAACAATATCACTTCGAAATTGGGGTGCTATAGATATGGCCAGTACTGTATATGTATGTATCTATGAAGCTGTAGAAAGTTTGCCACCTACTCATACAAGCACGCTTATGAGTAGATATGTTTAAACAGGATTTATGTACTCCTATGTATTTATGTATACGTATATTTTGTTTGGTATTTTTGTGTCAACTAGTCCTTCACATACATCCCACAAACACCTAAAAGCTTTTAATGCCCATACTATCATTATTCACTAAGCCATTTGAATTTGTAAATGGAGAGCTCATGTACGAACTTACCATCTAAAAAATTTAAAAAATATACCTAATACAAAGGTGATAATGTTCTTAATTCATGGAATTTATTAATGCTAATAATAAGGCAATGTAATACACCGTCACTTCAATTGGAACTCTTATAAGAATTTGCCGTTTTGTATGAAGTAAGGATAGCGTTGCGGTAGCTTGCAACTATGTTTTTTTTTTCCACAACCAAAGTTATCCCCCCGGCGCACATGGCGAATCCAATATGGAGGGTACATTTTTGGACAAGTTTTTGAACTTTCATAGGAACCCATCTAACTGTATTTCTGGGCTCCGGCTCTTAAGGGTTATGATCTTTATAATAAGGTCAAGGGCACGGAAATTGTGCATATAGAAAGTGAGCATTTAGACATTTAGATATTTCGGTATCATCCGGTTTTTCTCATAATCATTACAGTTTTTTCATATACACAGTTTCGTTTCAAAACAAAAGTGTGCCTATGAATTATTCCATATGCCAAGTTTCCAAATGTACAATTTGATGGTGCCTCAAAATCATAATCTAACCATTAACATCAATAAAAACAAAAATTAGATCAAATTTAACCGTTAATCTAATATTAATTTTTTTTTTTTTTGTCCTAGAAGCTTAAATCGACCAACTCTGTTTCCGAAAAAATAAAAATCCAAATGTAACGATTACTCTTAATCCAAAAATTTAAAATTAACAACTCTTCAATGATCTAACAATACAAATCTTGATATTAACGGTTATTTTCGGTCCCTGATATAAAGTAATTTTCGATGATCCACGATCCCTTGTTGCAATCGTAATGAGAATAAATCATTCTTAAATCTTCTGAATATAATTTGAATTCACTTATTATCCCACAGGTCTATGCAAATTATTACTAATAAACATTGTAACAGAACGCATATCAATCACAATGAGGATCTTTATTAGCTAGTATTCTGCAAAATTTTAAACATTTTTATATATATATGTATGCATAGTTATAACCAATTGTGTAGATGTTTTATGCATAATTTTTCACATAGATTCATAGTCCTAATAAATATATATGTATGTGTATAAAATTATTTCATTGAGATCAAATGGTCTGGCTTTTACAATTACAATAAGTTAATAGTAAACAAGAATTATTGAAACAAGCTTTCCAAACATGAACCGAATCAGATAAATAAATACAGTTTTTCCAATTATCTCGACTTTTGCGCCAAGCTGATAGGAATTTCATCGGGAAGTTGGTTAGAAATTTATTGCCAAGATTTGACCGAAACAAACAAACATACATACAAGCTAATTAAATCTTTGTAAAAAATAGAAGTAAATTTACAGCTTGCTCACTAATACCGTTTTTTTCTTGATTGCCATGGCGTATGACGAACGCGAGATTGGGCACACTTTAAATTGAGCTCTAAAGGACATAACTGTAAAGCCTTGAGACCACTCTGGCATACTTTACCAATTATGAATGCCAACAAATTAAAAAATTCTAATTTACCTTTTCTGGATTTCCGGGCAAAAGGTTTTCTTTTTGATGTGCTCAAGGCATAGCATTAGGGCAAAAACAACATTTACGTGTGTTTTGTTGTTGCTTCTGATATCTTATGTGTCAAAAACTGTTCTGATTGTTTTCTTTTAAATCAAAGTGTGCTATGTGAAATACAAAAAATTAAAAAATAAAAAATTTAAATTGAAAAAAAAAAAATTGCTGCAACTTTTTTTCTTAGTAAATTTATTTGCTTCTCGAAGCATTGATCTATCCTTTGCTATTACAGCTGAGATCACCTATTTTTTGGCATTTTTACAATTTCCTCCATTTACAGTGACGAACAAAAGAATTGGCATAGTGAATTTTTCGCAATATGTACAAAAATTTTATTCTTATTTATTTGTGATAATTTTTTATAAAAATATGGTTCATACTCCATCATAAAACATAAAAATCAAATCTCCAAACTTTGTGCGAAACTCAGGAAAATTCAATAAAATTGCATACTAATTTGCACATTTTTATTCAGATTTTTTTAGAAAAATTCTAAGTATGCAGTTTTATAGCCCATTCGATTTTAGTATAAGAAAGTCCAAGTTTGAAGTTGCTGGAAAATTGCGTTGATTTTTGGCAATTTCTTTCACGCAGGTTCTTCCATACAAATTATGTTCGACAATTATTTTTTGTATGTAGAAAATGAGCAACACCTTCAGCTAAAAAAATTGGGACTTGATTTTTATATTTATGGTTCGTACCATATTTTTATAAAAAATTATTGCAAATAAATAAGAATAAAAAAACTTTGCATATATTGCGAAAAATTTACTGTGCCAATTTATTATTTGGTAAGCAGACAAGAGGCTGACGTAATAAACTAATGACGCCTCTAGCAGACCATTGTTAGAAGCTCCGTAATTTATAGGCCCTGCTCAGGAAGTTTAGATCCTTGAAAGCTTTAAACTCAGAGTTCTAATTTTTTAATTCAAAATTTAATTCTTATAATACCTGCACAGACAGGAAGTTTAGATCCTTGAAAGCTTTAAACTCAGAGTTCTAATTTTTTAATTCAAAATTTAATTCTTATAATACCTGCACAGACAGGAAGTTTAGATCCTTGAAAGCTTTAAACTCAGAGTTCTAATTTTTTAATTCAAAATTTAATTCTTATAATACCTGCACAGACAGGAAGTTTAGATCCTTGAAAGCTTTAAACTCAGAGTTCTAATTTTTTAATTCAAAATTTAATTCTTATAGTACCTGCACAGACCTATAAGCCAAAGCTTTAAATGCTTTTCATTTTAAAATTAAGCTAATCAAAATTTGCATACTTCAATTTCTTTAAGATTTCCTCCATCCTTCGGCAGGACGTTCGGTGCTTTTCGAGTGTCCTTGAGCATTGCTTTAATGCGCCACTTTATTGTGGCGTACCCTCAACAGTCAACACTCAACTGTCAACCTTATTGTCCGTTGGCTTACTTTTCACAAAAAAAAAAAAATACTAAATTTTGTACAACAACAAACATTGTTGCTGTAATCGTTGCTATCAAAGCGTGCGTTGAATTGTCATTTCAAAAGCTTTTGTTGCCGCGATTGCTTTGGTATCATTGCTTATGCTACTACTGTTGTTGTTATCTCTCAAGCTATTGTTATTGCTGTTAATATTTTTGCTGTTGTTGGCCGTTTTTATTATTGCTGTTGCTAAACGACATTGTTGTTGTTTCTGTCACTGTACTTCGCCCCAAAATAAAAGCACTTAACACCAAAAATCCTATGTTGTGAATTTAATCCTTTGTCTTTGCACTTTGATAGCAAACTGAGACTTCCTGTGCCATCGCTTTCAACTTCATTGTTGGTGTTGTTGTTGTTTACTGTTGTTGCTTAAAGCACATAAGTGTGAAGCTCAGAAATTGAAGCGCGTACTTAAAGCGATTTGTTGGCTGCGTTGTCATTGTAAGCACCATTGTTGTGTGTGTGTGTGTGCGATTCTTCAACCCTTTTACTGCACCCGCATTTAAGTACTGCCTCTACAACCGCTGCTCCTTGGCAACAAATGTAACCCGCGCACATTTCCTGCGGCACTTTTTTACTAATTTTAATTTTCATTCGAAGCGCTCTAACAAAAAGCTCCCCCCACGCTTTCAGCCAATCCCCCCTCCACCCACACCCCTCCTTTCGTCCTACTAATATACATTTTCTTTTAAATATTACTTCTTTTCGTGCTCTACACTTAAGGACCTTGTCTTGTGGTTACTGCTGCTGGCAGACACAATGCGCCGGTGACGCAGAAACCACAGCCACCACTCTCACCTTTCAGTAAGAAACAAACATCTTTACGCGTAGCGAAATCAGGCACTCTACTCTTCTGTCGCTGCGCAGCCAAGTTGTCAAAAATCCATTTCGACTCACGACACATTGTCAGGCGGTTTTCCTTATTCTTACTAGTGATCCCGATTACCAGCGCTTGCCACCTAAATTTCCATCCATTAAAAACCTAGCGCCACCAGTGATGCCACCGCAACCGTCGCTCATTCGCATTTTCGTGGTTTTAAATGAAAGTCCTCCATGCCACAAACGCACTGCTGCCGACGTGGTAGAGGCTATTGATAAACCAAAGCCTGTCAAAACCCGCGAACCAGTGCGCCAAGCACAACGAGTCTGCTGCACAGCCGCCTTTGGGAATTTAACCCATTCATCATGTTCGCCAAAATCGCGACTCGCGCCTTTACATATTTCTTATTTTTGTCGTTGTCAATGTCCTTGTGGTTGTTGTTGTTGTTGTCGTCGTTGTACTTGCTTTTACTCCATATCAGCTGCAGTTGCTGTTGTTGTGCTCAGCGCTACCAAAGGATTACTCAATTAATTTAATTATGTGCTGTCAATCATTGCGCCGCACCGCCAACCGACGCTCGCTCGTGCGTTCTGTGTTGGTAAGACAGTGGCCGCCTGTTTTCTGCCAAAATTTCGCTGCTTCCTCCGCCTTCCATCTAGCCCATCTGGCGTATGCCCTCCACGTCTTCTTTGCGCTACACACAGCTACTCATTAATCGTGTTGTAGCTTCGCTTCTTCACCCTTCGCTTGCCCCCTGCACTTGTTCTTTGTTGATGGTTTTTCAATTTTTGCTTCTCATTTTCCATTTAATCATTTGAATTTTTGGTTTTTTGTTTTACGTTTTTTTGTTTTGTTTTGTTTTTGGGATTGCGTATTTGTACGCGTACATGCAAAATGACTTTTCCTGAGGAGCTTTTCATTTGGCATGGATTTTCCATTTATCCCAAATGTTTACCCTGCCTCCTGCATGCCTGTCGTCATCTTATGGTCCCGTCTTTTCTTCGCAATCGTGACGCTGTTGGCTCGCAGCTATGGAACCCATTAAATTTTAGCAACTCAGAGTGCAGTGTTTTGGTTTTTATCCTCAAACCAATTGGTAGTTGTCAGTTGAGAGTGATATTTCATACACAGCACATATGTATGTATGTGTGTTTTCTTGTATGTATATTTGTAGCATTTCCTTGTAAGGATTATGACCAACTCCAACTTTCGTTGTGTTTAATTTGTGTATTGTAAAAAAAAAACATTGTGGTGCACAGGAGAGGATTTTCCCAGGCGTATCCCTTCAAGTCTTTCAAACCATTCTGATTTCCCAACGAATCCTAGTAGGCTCTCTAAGCTGTCTAGACCTTTAAAACAGTGGTCCCTCAACAACTCAACGCACTTTCACCGCAGTGTGGAGCACTCCCAGAGAAAATGGCGGATAGATGATATACCTATAGCCTCTACAGAAATCCTTCCGACCCTGTTCACTGTCGCGTCAGTATTCCGTTGAAAATCTGGGAGGGCAATTGCGAATCCTTATTCTTCGTTCATAGAGCAGTGGCCACAGTGAGTGTGATACAGTGCATGTATGAATGTATGCAGATTAGTTCACCTGCTTTTGCTAGCCGTTCATGAAAACAGGAATTGCAAGTGAGGTTTTAAGCTTTAAACCACTTTCCCTACTTCTATCTCAGATCCCCTAAGCACAGGTAGTCTGTCTCTTTATTTCCTGGCATACCAGTCTAGTTTGCTATCTGTACGTATGCCTGGAGTACGCTTCAGTATTCTCGGGGCTCCATAGATCTCTCTCACAGTCAGTTTCTGCCGGTTCCATTGTCTCTCCATCGGTTAGGAAGATATCACTTAGAGGGCAACTTCCGCAGTCTTATAACCGCAATCTCTGTACCCAACTCTGATCGTGCCAGAATAGAAGCATTATTTCTTCCAATTATTCGCAACCTTTTTTAACGCGCTTCAAGTCTCAGAGCAATGCGGCGCTTTTTGTTATGCTTATAAGTATGTCTTTACGTGGAATATCCAAAAGTGCTTCTAAAGCTAACTGCCGATTTTTGTAGGCATTGATCTTCCCCCGAAGCCACCCTCACAAGACACGAATAAACACGCGCTAGTATTTCGACGACAAAAAAGGACGCGTGAAAAAACTTCGGCGAAAATAGACGCGTACGTAAACCTAGTTGACGGTGAAGAAAGACGCGTAAACTTAAGATTTATACCTGAACAAGGACTGTTACTTCAGCATCATTCCTCAAAAACTCTTTAGTGAATTTACATACATACTGTTACACCCGAGAACATAGTTGACCGTGAATATAAGTTTACGCGTCTTTCTTCGCCGACAAATAGGTTTACGCGTCTTTCTTCTTCCTCAAATAGGTTTACGCGTCTTTCTTCTTTCTCAAATAGGTTTACGCGTCTTTCTTCGCCGAAGTTTTTATGCGTCTTTTTCGCGGTCAACCTTTGAGCTCGCGTCTTTATTCGTGTCTAGTGACGAAACTTATTAAACTGTTGAAGCTTATCCAAGGTTTCCGCTGGGCTCGGTGCTATCCAATCCCCCTCCTTGAGTCGTAATTCGATGTCTCATTCTTGAACATCTTTAGAACGATCTGCTGAGTTAACATAAGCTATTTTATCGATGGTAGCGACGCATAGCTTCGAGGAACTACTAACGTCACAGGCAACTTACGTAACCCCGTAACCAGCCAGCCAGCGGATGTCATCATGAGGACGAATCCTACCTGTCCATGAGGGTGGGACTCAACCACTCGTTGAGTGCGCTTATCCATTTGATTTGATGCCGATATTCAGAATTACGGACTTCGATAATAAGATGCGCTATTCCATCTTCCTGTGTCAGAGCGTAATATAGTATTCATGTTGGCGGGTGTTTCTTTCGTTAGGAATGGAGCGCTACAGAGAGATGATAATCTTTCGTATCAAATTTAACGGTTTAACTTACCACACAGCGGACGTCACGAAGGACATTTTCGCATGACCTATTTTATCGCGATCAACTTTTTCTTGTGGGCTCTCTGAAGTCGCTGGCGTAAGCCCCAATCAACCGATGCCCTTTGAATTATATTGACCTAAAAATAAGAAGTCATTTTCTGAAATGGAAAAATAAAGGCTCGTTGTGAGGCCCCTTGGAATTATCGCAGAGAGTTGAGATTCATGGAGGATCATTACTATACCAAATATGTTCCAAAATTTTAGTTGGATTCCGGTCGCATTGCAGAATTTTTTTTTCGTGGTCTGACATATGTACCTACATAAGTAAATACAAATATGTACCCCTTAAATAAAAAATGTCCTTTACCTGATTTCCCAATCGATCCGAATTTATAAAAAAATACTATGCATTATTCGTATTAGCTATTATTGAGCGGATGGCACTGCTGGAAATTTTTCGGATTCTTTTTCAAGGCACAAACAACTGCAAGTTGCATACATAAGTATATAGTTTTCTTTAAATGTTATTAATTTTTTTTTCAAGTATTTCAGAGTTATTTGTCTGACACGTGGGCAAACAGGTATCAATAACCTAGATCAATAAACAATTCAATAAAAAAAAAAAATATGCATGTATTCGGCGCTCAAACTTCTGCTTAGATTGTGGCTGGCTGTGCTTCTCCTCCAAATTGTAGGCTGCGTCTTCATGTTGTTACCCAAAATGTAGGCTCTACTGGTTTACGCCGACTCACAACGGCAGCTTTAAAATATTTTTCACAGCAGAAATACACTCGAAGGTTTACCATTTCTGCCCGTGAGGCAAACGCTAATTATTATAAAAAAGTTTATTGGATGTTACTCAGACTAGGGAGCCTAAGCTTACCGAATGTTGATGCATACCTCTAACAACACAGCTGCAACGGGTATTATCGGCATCAAAGTATCTGAACATTACGAAAGCAACCTGGAAAATATTAAAAGATGAAAAAATCATCGTGTCCTACACTTTCGTGTGACCACGCTTATTGTTAAGGGCATCAGGCTGTAATTCAAGAGTTGGGAAGGATTATGTTTACTTATCTACCGACAACAGCAAGCGAAGAAACTCTATTTCTCACAGGGTTTTATAAATATGTATGTATGAACATACATACGCATATGTGGACTCACAATTATTTCTAAGATAATTTTAAGAAATACGAGAACTTCTTTCGGTTTTTTTTTTGCCTAAAACCTTCATTTCCTTTCACAAAGTCTCATACTCGTAGTTTTACAACAACTTCCGGTTGCGGCGTTCACACAACAGACACACACACACACACACACACACATACGTATGCACTTTCATTTCATCATTTCTACGTTTTGTCGTCGTCGTTTTTGACAGTTCAAATGCATCGGCCATGTCATCTTACGTAAGCGCCCGCCTCGCTCTCCATGTTTCATGGCATATCCTGCGGCTGTTGTGGTTAAAAATTTTCATTTGGATTTCTCTTCATTTGCTCCACATACATACATATGCACTATGTATTCACATACAATCACGTGTGTTTCATTTAATTTGGTTTCATTTATTCATATACATATATATATCCAAAGGAAATATTTGTATGTAAATAAATGTTAAGCAAAATACAAATGTGCGTGCATTTGTAAACTTGTCTTACACAAAAACGACTTTTCAATTTTGAGATTTGCCTCACCACTTTTTTGTGTGCGTCTTGTTTGTGTTGGATTTTAATTATTTTAATTATTTCACAGCGCTTGAGGAGTTGACATTTGTAGAATTTTTGAGATTTGTGCTAGGCATTTATTTTGTGTATAAAATCTATCAAACGAACATGCAAAGACTTGTTTCAATACGTTTTGTAAGCAAATAATTTTAATTTAATATTTATTTAAGTTAGCATAAAAAACGCAAGATCGTTAGGAAATTTGCTTTACTAAATACTTCCCTATACTTGTATGATCGCTGTCTAACGGAAACATAGATGTAGTAAAAATACTAATTTATTGTATCAAACATCGTCAAATATCGTCGTTTCAACTTTCTCTAAACTACCTAAAAGTGTATTTATTTTTAATAGATTGTTGCATGTATTAACTTGGTGTAACTGAGCGTCCTCAGTAATTGAAATATCGGAGTTTTCGTAATTCTGAAATTTACTGTTATACGGCTAGCGGGTGTAATTTTAGTCCGATTTGAATAATTTCCAACGAGTTGCTTTTCCATACCAAATTTATTAAGTGCACCAAGTTTTTTAGAAATATATAAATCCTTTACCGTGATATACATACATTTGTGGTCATAGGTGGGCGACGCCACGCCTAAAATCCAGTAATTTATAATAATCTAATTTTCTGCTAAATGGTTATTGCAATCATCGATTTGGGTCAATTAGCTGCAGTAATTACTAATTTATCGCAGTTTCCGTCTTTCTGTATATTACCGTTATATGGTATGGATTTCAAAGATTTTCAACTGATTTCTTAGCGGCGGCTACTAAAATTTTCATAATAATATTATTCTTTACCGAAATTCTACTTCACATACTAATTTTCAACAATTTGCATCCACTATTTACTGAAATATAGTAGTTTTTGCATTTTTTGAAAATATAGTGTTACATGGAAAGTGGGCGTGGTTACAGTCCGATTTCGCCCATTTTCAATACGAACCTACCCTGAATAAAGGCCAACCTCCATACAAAATTTCATTGAGATATGTCATTTTTCGCTTGAGTTAAGGCACGGCTAAATCGACTTCTCTTTTCATTTATGTATACATTTTTCTATATCTACATAACGTCACCTGAAATGCAAAAAGACATAACAAACATCGTCGCTGTAATACAAAAAGTCGTAACTAATAAAAAATTCAAAACTGAGCTTTAGATTGATATGATCTATTTCATCGAATAACAACTCCCACATCATTTTATGAAAAAAAAATATATATATATATTAGTCACTACTTTTTCCATTTCAGTTACGATGTTATTACGTCTATTTGCATTTCTGATGACGTTAAGTTATAATACCTTTTTACACAAGTGCGCTCGGGTATGAAAAAGTAATTGATAACCATTCGTTAGCGATTAAAGTTTTGCAATCTGATTCATCGCATACAACACACATGCGGTGCGAATACATACATACATAAACAGGGGCGTGATATTTTAACCAGTTTTGGCTATTTTTATTTTATTTGTTAAAATTTTTTATTTTTATTTTTGAAGTATATTTGGCAAGGCTTTATTGTACTATTTTTTTTTTATTTCAAATCGTCGTACATATTCAGAGCCATGTTGTGTAGATGGTTAAAAAATGGTTTAAATATGAATTTGCAAAAATTTCAAATTGAGACTTTATTCAACATACTCAGCTACAGCCACGCATGTAAATGTGCTTTCATATGTTGAGTTTGAATCAACACCACATTTCGCTGTGTGCGAACATTTTCTATTTCGGTTTAGATTCTAAACCAAATTTTCTATATATCAAAGCTAGAAACTAGAATTAAAAATTTTGGTTTGATTTTTAAACCACGAACTTTTTGGACTAAAATTTAAACCAGAATATATTAAAAATTGCTTAAAACTATTGACTGGTTTAAAAAGTAGACTATAAAAGATTAAAAAAGCCAGTAGTCCCAGCGCGGTTTAAAAATTTAACCCAAATTTTTGAACGTGTATTGAATGCGCTTTTAATGAATTTAATCTTCTTAGGTTAATAAAGTTTGCTGGACGAAACGCGATGATGAGGTCGTGCATATATTAGTCCTCAAACAATATTTTTTTTTTCAAAAAAAAATATTGAAAATTTTGAAGCATATTTAAGCACAAAATTTGTAAAGGACTTTTTCCATACCCATTCGTCTCTATGCACCAAAAAATTTATTCTGTTATAATTTTACAGAATTTTTTTTATACGATGCCCTTATTATTATCCTACATTGCACCGATTTCTTAAAATAATTGTTTTAAATATTCATAGTTTTTAAATTTCAAAGTCCTTTAAAAACTTCTGACGTCAGAGATAAAAACTATGCAGTTTTACTATAATCTACCCATAGTTTCGCGAATATATTCTTTTTTTTGTGTGTAAAATTTACTGTCGCACGGTGTTATCAGCAAAAACGTATGAATATGACAACGATTTTTTAACATAACAAGTAAGAAAGTCTAAGTTTNCACCTTTCCGAAAGCTACCGCTACATGATAAGCCGGGGTGTATACATTTTAAGTAAATTAGCGTCCTTAAATTTCGAAATATTGAAATTTCAAGCATATCTGAAATTTACCGTTATATGAAAAGCGGCCTCAATTTTAGTCCGATTTCAACAATTTTCAACGGTTTGCTTTTATGTGGCAAGCACAATAACCATACCGAGCTTGGTACAAATTGCTAGAACGGTTAGCGAGATACATATATGTGATCACAAGTGGGCGGTGCTACGCCCATTTTCCAAAATTTTGTCATAAACGTATTTCTTGGTAAAGAATTGTTGCAAGCATTAATTTTGAGTAAATTAGCCCCAATATTTACTGATTTATCGAAGATTTCGTATTTTTCTAAATTACCGTTATATGGGATGTAGGCGTGGTTATTGTCCGATTTTAAAAATTTTCGGCCATTTGATATGCCGTAGCAAGTCTAACAACTGTGCCAAGTTTGGAAGAAATTTGTGCAGCGGTTACCAAGATATACACATGTAACCATAAGTGGGCGTGGCTACGCCCATTTTCCAAAAATTTATAATATTCATGTTTTCCGTCTGAAACTCATTGTAAGTATCAATTTTAAGTGAATTATCTTCAGTAGTTACTAAAATATCGCAGTTTTCGTATTTCTTAAAATTACCGTTATATGGGAGGTAGGCGTGGTTATTATCCGATTTCGCCCATTTTCAATACCATCCGTCCCACGCCCAAAAGAAGTTCACGTACCAAGTTTCGTTAAGATATCTCAATTTTTACTCGAGTTATCGTGTGCACAGACGGACGGACGGACGGACGGACGGACGGACAGACAGTCACCGCTTAATCGATTTCTCTTTTCATTCTGATCATTTATGTATACATTTGTCTATATCTATCTCGATTCGTTTTGCCTGTTACAAACAACCGTTATGTGAACAAAGTTATAATACCCTTGTGCACAAGTGCGCTCGGGTATAAAAACATATATACATATGTATTTCTATTTTTCTTATGAAACGCGAATGAATACGACCAATTATATGACGATTTTGAAATCATTAATTACTCTCAAAAAACCATAAATGCAGCACAGTGTTCATTCAAAAAATATGTTCCGCTATCAAATGTATCCTGTACATATTACACAAGGCAGGTGCCACGATAGCAAACATTTAATAAAAATCATCAACACTACGCGCATACATATAAACAGTATTTGCACATTCACGACATTCAAATTGCACTCGAAATCGCACAACATTCTCAAACACAAACTTGTCCGCAATTTTCCAGGTAAAAGCACAGCAAACATCACTGCGGCAGCTGCTGCGCTGGGTAAACAAACGTGCTCGAGCGTTTAGAGTCAAAGGTGCAAAAATATTTTATGCAATCAGTGCGAAATTCTAAGCGCCAAAAAATTCGGTAATTTTTTCACTCCTCTAACAACAAAAACAAGAGGGTTGCCAGCACGCTCGATTCGCCGTCCATGAATGCAGCAATCAGTGGTGGCGCTCGAATAAATCAGAACCAACTACACAAATACTGGCTGGCAGGCAGGCAGGTACACTCTTCAATTGCAGTGGTCCACTGCAACAACAATACCAACAGCAAGAATACAACCGTAGCGATGAAGTTGAGCGATGAAATCCTTTTTTTGCTTCAGCGATTGCAATTCTCTTTTGCTTTTTGGCGAAACCAACAAAACGTCGACCGGCGACCAACGACGAGTAGCAAAAACTAAAAGGCAAAAGCCAAAATAACGGATGCGTCTCATAGTAGAAGGCGCACACACACACACAGCAACAACAACGACTACAACAACAAAAGCAGCAGCTAATCCAAACGGTAGTGAAGGGTAACTGCACAACACTACGCCCTCAACCCACAGAGAGCTTCTAAGCACGGAAACAATGCGGATGGTGGCGAAAATTTTGAAAATAGAAAACCCAAAAGTGACCAAAAAAAAAAACTAAAGAAACTGAAAACCTGAAAAGCTGAAAAATTAGAAATGCGCAAAATAAATGTCGCAGCGCTGAAGCGGAGAATTTACAATTAGAAGGATATGCGACTGTGGCAGCAGTGCAACAGCGACGTGCTGGCATAGTTAGTGCGAGGATAACGGCGTGAAATCACAAAAACAATGTAGAAGAAATAAACAACAGAAATCACGCCGCACCAGCACGCATTGTCTTTGGGTGGCGGTGGTGCTGCACTCCTGGCATGGTGTGCTACAACCAAAGCGTGGAGCGATGATATGAGCATAGAACAGTCGGCGAAGTGCTGCTGCGTATAACAGTTAAAGCTGTGAGAAAACTGGGGTAATGCCTCCCCTGCCGGAGCAGTCAGTTCGGCATGGGAATGTGAAGTTATTTCTAAGGCAACTGGCGAAGGCCAACAGCAAACACGTGCTTCATATTTTCTATATTTTCTTTTGTATGCGTGCGATTTGTAGCATACTTTTCTGTTGATTGTCGGGGTAATTCGGAATATATCCGCTTGAGAATGTGCCTACGAATGCGTATTGAGTAAAGTGGAATCACGCCACTAACAGCTGATGTTAAAGGGGATTGCTGCGAGATTCCAAGCTAATTTTAATATTTGTATACATTTACATACATAAAAAATGCTGATTGAAATTCAAAAAATAAAAATTTATATTACATAGGAGCGTGGCAATCCTGATGGGGAATATTTTCTGACCAAAGTTCGCAACAATACCTTTCATTTGATATCCATATTGCAATGTTTTAGTTAAATTGTGTAGAGTCGAAAATAAGTGTCAACCTTACACTATTATCCTAAGGGATAACATTTTGTATATAGAGAAGGCATTATTTAAGAATCTTCTCTTGGTACCCATGAATAGTAAGGTAATATTTTACCATTTTTTCTAAAAAAAATTAAATAAACATGCGATTAAAAATAGGTGGCAACACTGTTAAAAATATTTGTTTAATAGGGATCATTGTCGAGGGGCTTCGATTACGGCATTCAAAGGTCGAGAGTCGTGGTGAATGATGATCGGCTCCCCATGAACGCCGTTAATCACTCATCGGTACGTCTTCAGGTACAAAGGTTGTCCGATATAGGCGTGGACCGCGAACAGATGCCCCCTGACGTGCCTGGGTGAAGGCTCTTCCTCAACAAAGGACAGGTTGGGGTGCTGACATCTGTGCGGCGTTCTGGCAAATTTTCAACTTCGTCTACTGCGTCCAACTTGTTTCCGGCGACCAAACAGACGCAGCACAGTTCCGAACCAGCTGGACAATTTTCTGGTATGTTGCCAACAGTGTTTGTTTAAATTTTCTCCAGGTTCTGGTGGCGAGCGACTTGAGGACCTTGTTGCTTCTCTGTACTTACCATCGACGTGAATGCTTATTTAAAGCCTGCCCTCCTGCATCTAGGTGGCAAAGAGAGTTGCCGTTGATTTCGTTAAGGAGAGGTTAGTGTTCATGCAGTAAAGAAGCAAGACAGTTCGGGGAGGTAGCCATTTACTTTCGAGCAGAAGTCACCAATTCCATTTCCGGGTGCCAATATCGAACAGTCGTCAGCATATGAGGTCAGAAAAACTCTCTCCCGTGGATGATAAAGCTTCGAGGTATAAAAGTTAAAACAAAGTTAGGACATCAACCGGTGGTAGCCCTTGCTTAATTCTCCGTCGAAAATTTGGCGTAGCGTTGTCAGAATCCTCAAATAATTAAAAAATTGTTGTACTCGATCTTCCCGGAAGTTACGAAAAAAAAAAAATGAAATCCCCTCATCTACAAAATGAACTCGTTATTTCATTCCGAAATACCCCAATCTATATACATAACTCCGAAATCCTTAGCATTCCACCGTCGAAATTCTTTGTTTACATTTAGCCAACAAATACGTCGTATCCTCAGGAAAACCGTTAGCATAAATGCACGAAAGAGAAAGCAAGAGATAACTATAGCACAGCTGATATTGTGACTCTGCTGGCTGCTACTCGTAGCATACTTTTAGGCAATTACCCCACAAAACACCCGACCACCTCCACCGACCAACGTCACAATCACAACAACTGCTTCCAAAGGCTACTCACCACCAAAAACCAAAAACAACGACAAACGAGCGAGTACGCCAAATGCCAGCAAACAACGAAGGCAATGGTAACGAAGAGGGCGCACGACGACAACCAAAGCAGCAGCAGCGCCAACGGCGACGTAAGCGACTACGCCAGCGACTATAAAGCATACAACAACAACAAAAGCAGCAAAAAATACGCAAACACCAACAACGAACGAACGAACGAAAGATATTCTAATGGGGGATACCAACAAAATCAAACGAAAACAAAGTCAACCAACAAAGCCGACTGGAGAAATGCCTTTAAATGCGAACAGAAGGAGGACGCAGGAAGGGCGATGGCTGCGCTGCGTTTCAACAACAACAACAGCAGAAACAATTTCAGCTGCAATTTTCATTGCGTTTCCAAAGTTCGACAACTTTGGAAAACTCTGCTCGGGTAGTTTGATGCCAGTTAGCTGCGAACTTAGAACAGGTAGAGACGCGCGCGCTTTTGGAGTTTCCTTCGCGGTGAAATTTTCTCTAAACTGAACTGAAATTGAAATTGAAGCTAAAAGCTGAAAGCTATAAACTGAATATATATGTACCAACATAATACTTATGCACCTGTGTATATGCATGCATGTATGTATGTATGTGTGTATGTGCAGTGCAGTGCAGTTGAAGGGCTGGTCGATTAGTACACCAAAGTTGAATTCCGTTAAACGCATCCTTCAGTCGTTCGCCGCGTACGCCACTTCGCACCCACATTCGGTAAAAAGTGAAGTTTTGCAATAAAAAAATTTATTACTCCGCCACTGTCTTCATGAATAGTCTACACACGGTTGCAAATTGTAATAAAGTTATAAAAAAAAACAACTTTAGCAGAAGACAAAAAGCGAGCGTACACAAAAAACTTAGCAAATCAAACTTTGTTGGTGACCTCAACGTCGCGGCAGTAAAAAATATACGAAACCGCGACTTTAAAAAAAAAACACACACACACGCACAAATTCGTGTGTGCGTATGCGTAACTGCCGGAAGTAGTAAAAATCGACGCACTGCCAGCCACAAAATGTATAATTGATCGGCGCATCTAGTCCAATGATAAGCCATAAAAGTTGATTAAAAAGTGAAAAGCCGAGCGCGAAATTTTGCATTGCGGCGCGCGTAAAACTTTGCGTTAGCGGGCGGCGTTTGGTCGTTTTGTGAGTTTGCGAAAGTTTCGTCCGCGTCGTCGACGTGTCTTGTACTTGCAAAACTTTGCAGCCAACTTTTTAAAGTTCAACAAAGTTTTGTGTTTTGAGTTTTTTGGCTGGCAAAGTTTGCGACGGCATAGTTTCGCTAACTGGGAAATTTGTAATGAAGTGGTGTTAAAAAAAAAAAAAGTTAAAAACAAAAACAAAGTGTTTGAGTGAAATTGTGCATAGAGTGTGCGTCCCCCTTTCAAAAAAAAAAAATAAATAAATAAATAAGCAAATATAAGCAACTCGGAAAAGGCAAATTTTAAATATACAGTGAAGTGTTTCGAATCAGAAATTGTTAAGCCAACTGTGCTGTGCAGATGATCGAAGGCAAATGAACAAACTCGAATTTAAGAGAACTACATTTTCCAACAACAAAAGCCATTAGGTAATGCCCATTAAATTTTACTTGATCAAAAACAAAAAAATATTTTTGAATTTTCTGTATCCTCTCAATGTTCACCAGCCTTTAAAACAACGCAAAAAATGCAATCAAAAGGCAATCTTTAGGATGCTTGAAAATTCAATGCAACAAGAATCAAAAATATAAATCATTTATTTTATTTTAAAGAAAAATTCAAAATATTTTGCATAACCAATTCTCTTTTCATTATTTGAGAACAATTTTGTTTGATTAGCAACACACTTTTCTTTATATTTCAACAATATTTTGTGGGCAATCTTTTCAGCTTTTCGAAATGCAGAGCACTTAAATAATTCCGAATTTTCACTAGGCATTGAAATGACAAAAAATGTATGCCATTTAAAAAAAAAAATGCAATGTGGAAACGCACATAATGATTAATTCTATCAACTTAATGGCACTGGTATTTCTTAATGTCCAACATTGTCCTTAAAAAATGTTATCGTTTAATGCCGAGTGGAAACTCAGCATAATATTTAGGGTGAAAAAACGAGTACCTGGAAACAAAAAGAAAATATTTTGAGGATTAAAATTAAATTCGATTTGTTTGAAAACTTAAAATTTTATAATATTGTGCATATAAATTTTGTAAAATCTATTTTTTTCGTATAAAAGTTAATTGTATCAAAACTTTCGCGGTTTCCGTGGCCTTTTCCAGTCTAATGGACTATATTCATTCTTTAATTGCAAAGAATCAGTGCTTGTAAAATTTACTAGCTCAGTGGATCAATCCTATGTATTTGCTGGATTTCCACTAGGCCTGAAATAACAAAAAAAAAACGTTAACAATTTAATGCTAAAACGGATTTGGGTTTAATGGTAGGAACATTTTTGAATGCCCAACTTTGTCATTAAAATTTTTGCCATTTATTGAATTTTTCAATTGGTAATGCGAACATTCCAAAACTTTTCTCTCTAACATACACTTTAAGTGTAGAATTGAGCCACCTTAAGTCCTCTTTTTGGCTTAATAAGCATATCAAAAAAATTAGTAATTAGCTGTTTTAAGTCTCCTAAAGTGATAGTCAGGTCGTAGCTCAAGTTCATTCTTCATTTATGAAAAGATTATTTTTAAATTAAATTATCTCGCATTGTAAATTTTTTTAAAGATCAATAAACATTTAATTAAGTTATAACGAGTCAAGGAAGAAATCGAAATATTGCTTAATTTGGGCATCCCTATTAAGTTAACCTTTTTACATAGTGCCTGAATGATTATCTCTATAAAAGTCGTCAGAGCAGATGTGAACGCATTTGATTATTTCATTTAAGTAAAGTAATTTCGATGAAATTCAGTAATTTACGCTGTAATGTGAACAGAGAGTGTAAGATATGTAGTAAGAAACAGTGGACCATTTAAAGTCTTACAAGCTTTTTTTAGTGAGAATTTCGGACCTTCAATTCGGCAGAATATTTGGTCAGAACTTGTAGTCTGAGTAGTCATAAAAATGTTTCCTAATAATAACAAGTAAGAAAGTCTAAGTTCGGGCGGAGCCGAACATTAAATACCCGGCGCAAGTATTAAATATATGTTGTTCACCTTTCCGAAAGCTACCGCTAGATGGTAAGCCGGGGGGTATCAATTTTGAGTAAATTAGCGTCCTTAAATTTCGAAATATTGAAGTTTCAAGCATTTCTGAAATTTACCGTTATATGAAAAGCGGCCGTAATTTTAGTCCGATTTCAATAATTTTCAGCGTTTTGCTTCTATGTGGCAAGTACAATAACCACACCAAGTTTGGTACAAATTGATAGAACGGTTACCGAGATATATATATATGATCATAAGTGGGCGGTGCCACGCCCATTTTCCAAAATTTTATTATAAACGTATTTCTTGGTAAAGAATTGTTTCAAGCATCAATTTTGAATACACTATCTTCAATATTTACCGATTTATCGAAGATTTCGTATTTCTCTAAATTACCGTTATATGGGAGGTAGGCGTGGTTATTGTCCGATTTTGCCAAAGAAGTGCACGTACCAAGTTTCGTTGAGATATCTCAATTTTTACTCGAGTTATCGTGTGCACAGACGGACGGACGGACGGACGCACGGACAGACAGTCACCGCTTAATCGATTTCTCTTTTCATTCTAATCATTTATGTATACATTTGTCTATATCTATCTCGATTCGTTTTGCCTGTTACAAACAACCGTTATGTGAACAAAGTTATAATACCCTTGTGCACAAGTGCGCTCGGGTATAAAAATTCTCGCTTGTTGTGTGAATAGGTATACATATGAGTATGCTTATTCTAGAAAAGTGTCAATCAACTCGATCAACACAGAGCCAGAATTATTGGCGACATTTTTCCTGTTTCATAGGCGCCTGTAGGCATCTGTGACATTTTTTGGAAATCGACAGTTACTATATTGGAATATTGTCGACAATTGTCTGACAAAGGCGCTGACAATTGTCACTCTGACCAAATTGTCGCGACAATAGTGACAAAGCTAAATAGCTCCGTCGGAAAGATTTCACAGGAGAGTTTTACAAATTTTTTCATATTATAATTGCGCGTACTTCAATACGTTTCAATGAGTTGAATATTTGTAAAAACTAATTATTTTGCAAATTCAATAATTATATGAGAATTGGATATAAATTAAGCGACAATTTTAAAACCCGACAAGAATAATTGCATTATTTCTTAATGGAATTTTTCATGGAACTTAAGCCAGGTTCACAAAAACTTTTATGCAACAAAACACCCACCAAACTTTCAAATTGTCACTAACAATACGGAAAATTCCTTTCGTGACAAAAGCTTAACTGTCACTTTATGAAATAGGCCCCTGATAATATGTATTTTTTCACAAGACAAACAAAAATGACGCCAATTTCAAATGCCAAGTGAAGCCAAGACCTTCTCTACTTGGTCTTTCCATCGCAAATGAGGTCTTTCTCTTCCTCTGCTACCACCTTCGAATATGTCTATGACGTTGTAAAGCTCAACCGCCGGCGGTATTAACCGTCGTCAATTTGCAGTGTGTGCCTTGGTGTTGTTGCGCAAATGGAGGGCCCTATTTTTTACCCTGCTTTCTAACGGGCATGGCCTTTTCATGACCTGCTTTTAGGAAAAACTTTGTTTGATATTTTTCTGACCAGGGATCGAACCTTGGCCTTACTTCTCGGCTAAGGCGTCCTTGAAACGAAGTCCCCTACTTTTCTAAATTATAACTATCAACATGGACCTGCTGCCGTGGCATAAAAAAGGCGTCTGTTTATTTTTTTAAAGGGGATTTTATATGTTCTTTGTCACCTCCAGACCCATTCGCTTTACTTTCATATTCAACCTGGAAAAGGCAGAACAAATGCTGCGATTGTACATACTTATGCTATTCAGTTATGCGGCTCTTATCATCTTCACGAAACCTGGCTTAGTATCAAACGGCTCGGATGGGTTCTTCCCACTTTTTAGTAAGCTTGTGTTATTGCTCAACGTCATATACACAGCCGTACGTTCTGATGAAAATTTCCAGTGGTGCTCTTCCTACATATCGCTCAGCATTTCAGGTTATTCGCACTTCCTGATTTCGGCCCTTTTACTTTTCATTACGAAAAGTTCGTCTTGTAGGCGACCGCAGTGAGGTGACACTCCTTGTTCTGACCTGGGGAGTTTTACACCGCGAGGCAGTAAATTTTACACCAAAAAAATGAATATACTCGCAAAACAAGAAAACTTTGTTTTTAATTTTTCTCTCCGACACTTGTATTCTTTTATAGGGCTTTGAAATTTCAAGGATATTATTAATTAATATATACAAAATTTAGTGCAATGTAGAATTACAATATGAGTACCAAATAAATGAGAATTTGAATCAAAAGGATACGATATTTATTAAAAGATGTCGTATTATTTTGGCCATATCGGATTTGTGGTGCTTCTTTTGGACTTAGCAAATTTACCTTTTATTGCTTATGAAGAGGAAAAAATAAAGCAAGTATCTTTATAATTTTCGAAACGATGCGTATTCAATTTCTCTAGCCTCCCATATCAAAATATGAGTTTTCATAAAAAGTGGACTTAGCAACTTTTCACTCTTAGCTAGCGATATTTTGGTTTTTTTTTTTTTATTTTCTTAGATGATCGTATTGCCAGCTCTTCTGATTCATGTTCAAAGAATAAAAATTTAAAAATATCAACGGTATTTAGATTCGACCAAAGATTTGAGGATATTGCATTCACATATGCTTTTCAAATTTTTCTTCATAAAAACTTAACCTCCAACTCAAAACGAACATAATAACATTACATATTATTATATAAAATATGCAATTTTAACACAAACATATATTTAGATTCAACTTCGTCATGGCTTTGTCCAAACGACCGCTCTCCAAGGATACCGCTTTGGCTGAGAACAACAACAATAACAACACCAAATCCGAAGAACACGAAACTGCAGTGAAACGTAAAAAGCGCTCAAGTCGTGATGATGAATCGGCAAATAATTATAACAACAATAACACTAAAACTGAAGACAAATTGTCCACTTTGCCACAAAAGAAACGCGTTGTAAACAACAACAACAACAGTAATACAAACAAATCGAATACATCACCGTTGGACGTTGCCACGCTGCAAACCTCCGTCGCCATGACCCCAACACCCACAGTGCATTCGCCTGATCGTCCAACGGCAGTGAGCACAATCGCGGCCACAAAAGCGTCCGCTGACGATCAGGACGACGAAACGCTAATACGCGAGACACAGGCAGCACTGAAAAGCTTATCGGGCAGTTGGCCACCAGAGGCACGCAACAATCTCTATCGCTTGCAGGATCAAGACGAGAACCCGCCCCCATTTCAAAATCTCTTCGAAGAGAAACAAAAGTATGGCGCCCAGTCGCAGCAGTTAAGCAAAGAAACAAATTTTCACACAGATCTCTTACGTTTCCACAGACAAAAGGAAAATGATCAGGCGCGCCTCAACTCACAGCATCCCGAACAGGTGCTGGACGACCGCAAGCGCAGCTCATTCCCGCAGGCGTCCGCCTTCAAGCCACCAACCGATTTCAAGCGTAATGGCCTAATTCCATATCCGCCAGGTACAACGGCGGTGCCACCAACACACTACCCGATCTACAGTAGCAACAACGATACGTCCGCTGCATATCTCAGCTACCAACAACACACACTTCCACACGATCCAAGCTGCCATGCCGCGCCCATGTTACCACCGCGCCCAGCGCCAGCAACCGCAGCAGCTGCAATCAGCAATGGTTTCGATATCGCTTCACAAATTGGCGCCTGCGATGGCAAAAACAGCGATGCAGAACAGCGGGCAACGGTTGGTCTCAAACACAGCGACTTGCTGGGTAGAACACATGACGCTGCTGTTGTTGGTGGTGTGGTTGGCGCAACATCGGCCGCCGATACCAAGCACTACACCATTTTGCAGCCAGCTGGTGTGGGTAGTCGCGCGGCATCGGTGATGCAGGATATTGCGCGCGAGGGTGCCGTCACAGCAGTAACAGCTGTTGGCGGCAACAACACCAACAACAACAACACCAACAACAACAACAGCAGCGCCGCAACATCAAGTGTGCCACAGCCGACCTACTCGCCGGGCAGCATCAATCGCGGAGGTAAGTAAAATCCAGTCAGAGTGCTGCGGCATCTGACCATTGCCATAATCGCTAAATATTTCTGTTAACATTATGGAATTTCTTATTTTTATTTTAGTTTGGTTTTTATATTACTTTCCCTTACAAACAATTCGGTTTAAAATTTTTGGGTTTTTGTATGATTTTTGTGCAATGAATCGGCGTAAGCTTGTGCTTAACTTCTTGTTGCATTGAGTTTAACTCCAATCCATCAGCAGTCCATACAAATTAGGCATACCAGTAGGCACACCGAAATTAGCTAGGTACATAGCACACTTTAAGGAGTAGCTTTGGGGTTGCAGGTTTATCTTCCGGCAGGTTTCACGGTGTGCTGAGACTATAATTGGTTTATTTCAGAAATACGTTTCTAAACAGAGTCTTTATATTGTGTATACATATGAACTTTAATGCATATTAATTTTTTTTGCAGGCGGTTCCCGGCGTTAGAAAGCGATGGCGGCACCGAGGTCGGCAAAATACGCTCTTAGTTATTGATTTTGAATTTAAATTTCTTAGATCTAAGTTTTGTTTTATCGCTGAAACCTAGTAGCTTACCAACTATACATATATCGATTAAGCCTCTACGACTAACATGCCTCAAATTTCACACTTCTACTGATGTGTAGTCTATCAGACAGCGTGATTCCTAGATCAAAAAAAAAATATTTCTGCTGGGGTCTTAATAACGAACTCCTTTCAATTTAAACTGGAAATTGTATAGATATTTTAGATATTCAATAATAAACCAGTCATATAATAGCGTATGTGAGGAAAAATAGACGTTATTAATAAGCAATGCTTTTGAAACTTGGACAGAATGTGGAATTTTCCACATCTGTCACACTTCCACGTCAGTCGCTAAGGTTTAAATACTGGAGACTTATGCTGCCAACCACCATGCATTGGGCCTTGCTGAATTTAATCGGCCTTTTCTGATCCAAATATCCTTCCTTGCTCTGCCATTGATACAAGTTCTATTATTATTTTGAAGTCGTGAGAAATCCAGAGTTCGTAGGTGCGCTCCAAGCACTCATGGAAGGGCCCTTTAGATGCCTCTCTCCTTTTTTCCGTCAAGGCAAGTGAGTGATAAGTTAAAGCATCTCGCTTTGGTGGGGTTTGTAGCGAACCACTATTTTACCAGGATGAACAACGCGCGTACACATTTCTTGGATGGCAGAGATGTCAGCTTTAGACTTCCCAAAAACATTAATCGGTCGAGCAGTTTATCCAAAAATCATTATGGGTCTGGACATTCTAGGTGAATACCATCAAATCCTAGTCCTTTAAACGCTCGCCGTGATCTTTTCCTTTGGGTCTCATCTGAAGTTTTTAAAACTTTCTCATTGAAATTTGTTTCTTGGTGGCGTCCGCCAAATCCAGCGCACAACCAAAACCAGAGCCTTGACCCAAGGCTTCACACGGATTAGTTACCGCACATCGCTTGTAGATTTCTCACACTGCTCATATGCCATCAAAATTAAGTTAACACCGTTCCGGAACCCAGTTGATATAATTTTATATAAAAACAATTATATAAGAGTTTTCTCCTATATTATAATCAGTAACTCTAACAAATGACCACGTGTTGATTTACTTTAATTCATATTCATAATGTTTTTCGAGTTAATTTTATTTTTATTTATTTTTTGTTATTTTTCTATCAAAATGTTATCCACGCTTTAATCAAAATCATACAAATCACAGTTTCAAGCTTTATAAAAAATGTAAGAATATTCAACAAATTTACATCAAAAATACGGTATACCATTCGCAACAAAAGTTCAAAAAATAAATGCCAGTTTTTGTAAATTGCACTTGTTATACAAAAAAAAACGCTAAAGTAGCCCCCCCCCCCCCCCCCCCCCAAAAAAAATTTCAACAATCAACGCAATTTTAAAATGGCATGGGCTATGAAACTGCATACCCAGAAATCTTCTTAAGATTCAGATTAAAAAGTTGAAATTTTGTTGAATTTTCTTAAATTTTTTATAAAGTTTGAAATTTCGATATACATTGTATGTAGTATATGGTTTTTGTTTAAAGCTTGGATAATATTTTAATAGAAAAAAAAAGAAACAAAAAAAAATTAACTCGAAAAACATTATGAATATTTAAAAAACAAAAATCAATACAGGGCACAGTGCTTCCTTTCCATATAAAACGTGGGCAAAAATAGAATTATGGACGCATTTAAATGAAAATTCGCTTCTTGCGATTTGTTTTTGGATAACTTTCATACTTTCACTGTAAATGCAGTTTGAAGTTGAAAATTTGGGTTCTCGTGGCATTTACATAGGTATGTACATATACTCGTTCTTTTTTCAAATGTGAGGTGTCCTATGGCAGGGCTTGGCCTATAGATATGCAATAAAGTTTAATTTTTTTGAAACCTGTTTCGAATTTTTTTTAAATTATTTATTAAGTTAAATAAATTAGATATTATAATATGGGTATCAATTGAAATTGTTTTGAAAATACTTTACTTCTAAACGACACGTAGAAGGGTTGCCACATATTTAAAAAATTAATTTCATTTTAATTAAGGGAATAAGGTAACTGAAATATGCATATCAATATGGGTATCAGACAAAAGAAATAAATTATTATTCAAGGTAAAAACATACCTGAGTTAATTTAGGGGTCCAGTAATTTAAAAGGAATATAACCAGAACAAATCACTGATTGACAATGTATGTATTTGTAATAAAATGACAAATGCGATGTCGTAAACCTTTGCTTTGACACAATAATTTGTTTATTTTACCTAAATTTGACTTCACAAACAGGTGGTAACCCTCTTCGCAATATTTCCAAACTAAAACCTTCTTAAACCTCTTTCGTCTGACTCCAAAATGGTGATACCTATCTATTTCAATTACCTAATTCCTTTAATTCAAATGGAATTTGATTCTTAAAACAGATGGCAACCCTCTAGATGTAGTTAAGAAAGAAAACCTCTTCATACACTAGTTCTATTTAGTAAAATAATAAAAAATAACATATTTTTGCATATATTTTTTATTCATTCCATTAAAATTTACAATTTTTTGAAATTTTTACAAAAAGAAATATTTTTATGGAATACCGCAGGGACACCCTGTGTTTAATATTATTTTAAATTGCGATTGATACCCATCTCTTGATAATTCATTCAACTTAAACTGAATTAAATCTTTTAACAGGTGGCCACTCTTAAAAGAAAAAAACTTCTATTGTTCACGGGTCAAGCGTTTTAATCCAACACTTCATTTTTGAGAATAGAACGAATCGTACAGATCTGATGGCCATGACAAAAAATTTAAAAATAATATTATGCACTAGCAAAAAAATCATTACTTCAAAAAGTGCAGAAAACGAGCAGGTTTTTATTTCTTCTTACGAAAGCTAAATACCTGTACTATTTAATCAAATAATAAAAAATAGCCTATTTTTGCATATATTTTTTATTCATTTCACTAGAGTTTACAATTTTTTGAAATTTTTATACAAAAAAAAATTGTTTTTTCTGGAATACCACAAGGACACCCTGTGTTTAATATTATTTTAAATTTGTATTTCTGTAGTTCACTACTATCTGTATGGAAATAATAAACGTCAAATCCACATATTATTTTAAATAATGTTTTTGTTTTTGACATTTGTTTCCGTGATGAGCTTACGCATCGCTATGCTCTTATTAAAATTCTTAGTATAAAATTTGTCGCCTTAGTGGCTTTCTGGCGGCATATAATTTATTTTATAGGGAAAGTTCTGTTTAATTATTATTAGTGAATAAATTACCTTTACAAAAATACCAAACACGTTCACATTGCAGAAAACGAATTTTCCGATTTTTGCCCACTTAGGCGGCACTGTGCGGGATCACTTTTTGAGTCACTGATTGTACAATTAAGTACTCGTATAAAGCGTACGCACTTAATTCTCTGGTGCCAAATTGTTATTTGGTGTAAAAATCCAAATTCACAAGTAAAGATTGACCTATCGCTTATAAAGATCATATAGAAGGACTTGTTTTCTCTCCACTCACTAACCATTCCTATAAAAAAAGGTTTTCCGAAAGTCTAAATCCACTTAGCATACAAAACGTTTTTTCAAAAAGTCATTTGCCATATTTTGGCTGTCTGTCGAGTTACTAAACTTCCGTTCTTAAGATCCCAGTAAATCTTTTCACCTTTTGTGTTAAAATACCTACTTTTTAAACAATTACATAATTGTATGCTTACATGCATATAATTGTGAGTATATGAACAAAAATGTGAAGCCGTAAAAGCACACTCAAGTGCTGTAATAATAGAAATTGTTATCACAATCATAAGAATTGTTATTATTTGCGCATTTTGTTGGCATTTAAGCCGGCACACCGTTTTGTGTAGCCCCTTGTACTACTAACTCACGCACGAATTGAGCTTTTTGACTACATACCCGTATTTGAGTACAAGGCGAAGCCCCTGGCTGTTTGGTAGATAATGCCATTGTTGTGTGCTCATTTAGTGTAGTGCTTAGACTTAGAAAACCTCATCAAGAAAGTTGTTGTTCAAAACCCTTCGCTTCAATCACCCGCATAGCATAGCGTCATTAGCGTACATTAGACACGTACGCTTAATGTTTTGAATAGCTACCCACTAGCTACCTACAAGCCATTGCTTAAGCTACTAATTTCTCTACATTATAATATAGAAATTTCATCTTTTAACCAACAAATGTATGTAAACAGCAACAACAGTAGCAGCGGGAGGGGTAGCACGCAAAAACTCGCACTCGTTTTAGAAATTATTATTATTTTCATACATCATTGTTGTTGTTATTGCAATGCACATAAGAGTGTGTGCAAAAGTGGCTGCTTGAACATATCTTTGAATGTATGTGCGGCATGTCGCTCTTAACCCTTATGGGTACACATAGGTCTGGCCAGACCTATAGCAACTTTAACTAAGTATTTCTCACAGAAATCAAGAAGCTAAATATCTGAGATTTTATGATATCCTCAACAGTTTTATTAGCTACTATTTTCAACATTTTTTTTTTAAATTATTTGTTATTTTAGGTTTTAATAAACATTTACTAAATCTATACCTTAACCGTACACATTAGGTCCAGCCAGACCTATGGTGTTGTGAGTATTAAATTATTAACATCGTTGCTTTTAATTCGCGTCTTCTTTGGAAAATAGCGGTAAAAATGCTCACACAAACAATAGCTACAATAATTTCTGAAAAACTCTGTCAGTTGCTTTCATTCTGCTACGAAGTGTGGTGACGAAATCAGTGCTAATATTATTTTGTGAGTTTTTTTCGTGAAATTGAAAAGATATAATGTCGGAAAATTTTGAATATTACTCTGCAGCGATGTTGAGCCGGTAAGTAGATAAACATTTTATTTCTTTCTTATAATTGCTATTGGGCACTAAACATTTTTATTTAGTATGTCGGAGGAGCAGCGAACAAACTATTTTGAGCGTCTTGTTGAACATGTGACTTTCACAGATGAGGATGGGAACGAGGACATAGACGGTATACACAATGACGATGAAGATTTTTTTGATGATGAGTATGCTTCAGATATGGAATCGGAAAATATTTTGGAAGTAGAAAGTGATCCAGTGATGTCTCCAACGAAACCGATTGTTTCATAGCTCCTGATGGAACTAAGTGGAGTAAGACTCCTCCGCCATCTAGTCGTGCGCGTAGCCACAATATTTTGAGAGAAGCTGGTGGAACTGTAAAAAGTTCTTTATCTTCAAATTCATTAGAGATATTTAAATCCATAATAACAGAAGAAATGATCACTATAATTATGAGAGAAACTAATCGGAAAGCTTTGAAAGCGGTCGAAAAATTCAATCTCGAAAAAAAACCGAAAAAGCCAAAGAATTGGAAATTGGTTGACCAGACTGAACTATACGCTTATATTGGAATTTTGCTGGCTGCTGGAGTAAACCATTCTAACATGCAGCACTGCACTGAACTGTGGAAACCAGATTCCTTGCCAATCTATAGAGCTGCCATGTCCATACAACGGTTCAAATCTATAACCAGTTTTATAAGATTTGACGATGAAAGAACTCGTGCTTCACGACAGGAGGAAGATAAGGCTGCGCCCATACGTACCTTTGGACGATGCTAAATACACAATTGGAGGCATTATATAAGCCAACAGCAAAGTAACTGTTGATGAACAGTTATTCCCATTTAGAGGGCGTACGAAGTTTACACAGTATATACCCTCTAAGCCCGCCAAATATGGCATAAAAATATTTTGGGCATGTGATGCCTCTAATTCATATCCATTGAAGGGTATTTTATACACTGGGAAGGAGCGCAATCAGCCAAGAGATGTGAATCAAGGTGAGCGTATTTTGTTAACTCTCACCAGTAAATATCGCTTTTCTGGAAGAACTGTCATTGCTGATAACTTTTTTACCACACTGAATGGTGTCCATAAATTGAGAGATTCCGGACTGGCTTATGTTGGAACATTACGTCGTAACAAAAGATATATACCTAGGGAAATGTTGGCTAGTAAATCCCGTCCGGTGTTATCAACAGAGTTCGGATTTCACGACAATGTTAGTATCGTATCATATGTCCCAAAAAAAAAATAAAAGTGTTTGCTTATTATCTTCACTGCATCAAGATAACACCACTAGTGGTCAACTGCAAAAACCTGATGCAATTCTTTTTTATAATAAAATGAAATGCGGTGTCGATGTTATGGATCAGATGTTAGGAAAATATACGTGCAAACGTAAAACTCAGCGGTGGCCACTGTCTTTTTTCTACAACATGTTGGATGTGGCTGCACTGGCTGCTTATGTTATAAAAAATCAAATACAGAAAAGCAAAGCAACTGATGCAAGACGTATTTTTCTTAATGATTTGGCGAAATCGCTAGTCAATCGCCAAGTCGAAGCTCGCATGAATAATCCCCATGTCATGAAGGTTTTTTCATCACGGTCAGCCATAGAAGCTTATTTCGGTGCTCCTATTGCTCCTCATGTATGTGCTCCAAGTACTAGTAGCGTATCAAATTTAAAGAGGTCGTGCAAAATATGTTATAGCAACGATAAGTTGCAAAGAAAAACCAGATTCGTTTGTATGAGCTGTTCAGAGCCAGTTTGTTTGCAACATTCGGAGCAGCTCAATAGGTGCCACAAATGTATTAATGCAGAAAATGTATAAAATGTAAAGCTTATATAATTATATTCCAAAATAAAATTAATAAATAGCAATAAAATGTTGATAAACTCACTATATTATGTGTTTTCACTTATGTGTTTATAAAATTTATATTAGAATCCTTGTAAACTGCCCATAGGTCTGGCCAGACTTAATGTGTACGGAATAAGGTATATGAAACATCCATACCCATAAGGGTTAAAACCACTTTCGCATATTTATTTTGTCATTATGTCGGCATTAATGCTTTCAAGGATAAATGCTTAGCTGCTACTAAGCCGTATATGCATACACTAGGCTGAATTGGTTTTTCAATGTTGTAAATAATTGCTCATGTGTGCGTGCATTTGAATTTTGCTATGATGTCGGTGTGCGTGTTATAGAGTTTTTGTTGCCATTACTTGAATGACTTTTTAAATAGTTTTGCTCTCTGTCACAGCATGCACGCGTCGATTTTTCCTGCTTCCTTGTTTAACCCCTTTTTTGCATATTTAATTCCCTTTTTTTGTGATAGTAATAAGTCATTAGTTGTAGCCGTACCTACATACATAGCTTCCGGCATATCCATAGATTGACGCTTATTACTTTCAGCTTTTAAGGTATTTTTCGGTTGTACGTGGCGTATGAGTGATGTGTCGCATGCGATCAGCCAGCAGCTTTGCTTTTTTGCTTACTTTATTTTGGTTTTTATAATTTATGCATACTTTCAAAGACAAAATTTCCATTTGATTGACATTTTAAGCGAAATTGTGATTAGCAAAAGATGGGTAGAGATGCAGGAGAAAATTTACGTACAGATCCTTTTTAACAAATCCACACTAATGAATTTGGAAATTAGTACACCTACTAAATAACCGAGCTAAATATGTATGTACATACCAAACGACTTTTTTAAACTTATTAGTATAGTTTTTGCATATTTTATATAAATCTCGACACGAAATTCATACTTAATTTTATTTTTAATTCATTTTCGAGTGCTTACATAATTTTCTTTTAGGGAGAGCCTTTGGAAAATTGTACTCTCAGGTCACAAAAAGTCACAAACAAATGCCGAAAGAAATCGAGAGATCCCAAAAATTAAAAAATAAATAATCCAGAAAAGTAACGAAAAAATGTGTAAAACACGAGTAGTACCGAAAAAGTCCTGATCGGCCCAAAAAATCCCAAGAAATTTTGACAAGTTTACTTTTTTTTTGTATTACCGCTCAAGAAAAATAAAAAATTTCACATATAAATGACGAAGAAAGAAATAAGAAATTTTCTTCTACCCAAATTTCTCAAAAGAGAATGCAGCTCTCGAGCATTTTCTGTTACATTTTTCAAGTTTTTCAAGCAACTGCACAGAGAAACTCAAATTTTGTTCAGTAATCATGAATCAAGGGGTTTGCCGACGAAAAGAGTGGCAATATAATACCTTTTCCGGCCACAGAAAGAATTAAAAATTCTCGAATTTTCTCCCGTACCAAGTCGAAATTTCACTGGAGCAACATCGTTCAATTTGTCCGAACAATTTCTGGCATTTTAGGGTATGCTATTCCCACTGATAAGCCTATACAAATAGTTCAGTGGATCTTCCGGGGAATATATGGATAGATAAAGCACAGCGGTCAGTAAGTATTTTGTTCCCTCAACTCATCTCAACACCTCAGCTAGAGACTCTATAAATTTCGGAATAGATCCCGGAGGTAGAGCTCTTAGCCATAGATGCCCCACGATCCTCTTTTTTCTACGTGAAACGACCTCACACCCCAGATGGAGGCGCAATGCTTTCTACTTCGCAGTGTCACAAAAGCGACATAGGTCGCTTAACCGGATTCTTAGAATATATAAGTGAGCTCTTAGGGCAGATTTCAGATGAATATTTAAATGACACTTAAGTTGAATTTTCGATTGCTATTTAAATGGCATTTAACTTTCAGACTTGGGTTTCAGATCAACTTTTTATATTTAATATGCCAATAAAATGGCAACACTGAACAGCTGATTTTTGTTTGGCACGATTGATAAAACAACCCATCTATCAATCTTGATTGTTTGGTACCAACACAAGGTTGCGTATCTCATATTTAAATAGCCAATATTGGCCAGTTAAGTGCAGGTGAAATGTATGATCTGAAAATGAATTTTTGAAATTGTGTCTTAGCATATAATGGCCTATCAGAAATCCTGTAATGATTTTCAGTTTCTCCTTAGGAACTAGCAAGCTTTTAGCTTAACCAAGACCCGTTGGGTTATGCCAGTGTAGTACCCTTAGTTGGATATCTTCCTTTCTGAGCGCTTCATTTATCGTGTTGTGACCCACTGAAAGAAAGGGCTCAGGTCCATTCGGGGTCAGCAGCCATTCTGGCAACCTGATACGCTTCCTCATTACCTTCGACTCCAATGTGCCCTGGTATCCAGTAGAATACATGGTGCTTCAAATTCAGAAGTCATATAAAATAATGGATATGTTTAGATGTGAGTAAAGTAGAAAGTAGCTTACGAATGGTCGATCAGTGACACTTTTCGAGGCCATCTTTCGAGGTTTTCGACGTTTTCATTAGCACTTATGTAGTTAGGTTTCAAAATGCGGACCCCAAGTACAGAATTCGTTGCTTTAAGTGACCCAGATGACGTTGTTCTAAAGCCAAAAACGTTAGGGTGAACCCATTATGGATTGCCCTTTTAAGCACTCCCCAAAAAAGGTATGTGGCTGACCCTTAGAAAATACTAGCAATTTTTTTGTCGAACTCAGAATTTTGTATTCTCGTAACTCCAAAATATAAGCGATCGATATTTTATTTAAACTTTTAGTACAAGACGCAACCATACTAAATTTCACACAGCAGCCAAATATTGTCGTCCTAATTAAAATGTAATCGTTTACAAATATAAATAAGATGCCCCAATTTAGACTTCCAGCAGAAAGTGACTCTGAAATCCTGCCCTTCTGGGGTACGAAATGTTATGCTCAGTAAGGGTCAGAGAGTCGGGACTATGTAAAACAGAAGACCTTTGACCATAGCTTAATTATAGGCAATATTCTGATAGCAACTGGATGGTTTAGATATACCGGTGAGGTTCTCATTTGGACGGAAATAAAGAGACCAAATCGCTGATAAGGAAGCCATCTGTATCTACACTCACGCTTGGCTGTCGAAATATATAGTGATAGCCCGTTCTGGAGGTGAAGAAGCTATGAGCCACCGAGCTGCCTCCATTATGGCGTTTAGTTCCACTCGGAAGACACTACAATGTACCGTTAAGCGAAAACTGAGTGTTAGTGCGAATTCACCACAGTGAATTCCGCTGCCCACTCTTTCGTTTAGCTTGGAACCATTTGTATGGAAAAAATTCCATATTTGACCTTATGATGCAGTACTAGTGGAGTTTAGAATAGTTCTGCCTTATTTAGTTATGGCGACTTCGTTTCTACAAAAAATGTTGCGTTCTCATCGCCCTCTTATTAGTGTTTGTGCTTAGAGGGCAAAAAGAAGGTAGCATTTTTCGGTAGAAACGGTATCGGCATTGGTTTTTAGAACTCAATTTTTTTAGATTTTGTTTGTGTTTTTTTGTTTAATCTCAGATTTTGAGTAAATGTCCATAAATTTATATTCTGTTTTTACCATGATAAAAATATAGTAAGGTAGAACCGCTGAGAGTTACTTTTAAAATTCTTAACATTTCCAAACATTTTAATTTTTATATTTACTCACAAACTCACACACACATTTTCATTTTGAATCTCAAGCAACAACAATTTCGAACAATTTCAATTTTTTTATTTTCCCTTTTATATGATTTTAAAATGTTGGCAAACTTAAAAAAAAAATCATGGCCGACAAATTGAGAGAACGGTTCTACCTTATTATGTTTTTATCATGGTTTTTACTTTCAGTCGAACATATGTCACGTGAACTCTCATATATACAACCATTTTTCAGAGTATTCGGAATTGTACAGACATTTTAAAGAATTCGTAAAGATCTCATCCGATTTTTTGCCCAATTATCTAAAATAATATAAACTGTGCGCACTTCGATTCTCTTACGAAACTTCGGAAGAAAATCGGTAAATCAATGAAAATAATGCTGCTATGTGAAAAATTTCTTGCATATTTTTTTCAGAATTTTCTTTATTTTTCGTACAGAATTTCTTTGCGAGTTCGTGTCATCATACAATTTTTTTTGAATATTCATGAAAAAACCTTTACAGAAATGAGATACCCATAAAAATTTCGTTAAGTTTTCGGGAACTTTGGTTTGCAAGGAATCCACATACATACTTACATAGATAAGATAAAATGTACATTTTAATTTAATATTTTAAAAATTGACAAAAAATTTACGCTTCCTCAGAAACTATTTGCTAATTTCAATCAACTTACCAGCAGCCAATAGTTTTACGTTGCTTTGCCAAGGACTACTGTAGCTACCTTTCGTATCCATTGCTACCCTAGCCGCTTCATCTGTCATTTTTGCTTATTTTCATTAAATTCTAATTAGTAGACGTTAAGCATTTGCATGTCTCAGGTATAGATAGTACACAGCTTCACACTAACTTCACTGCAAGTTCGCGTTGTCTATGCTGAATCCACGTATGCTTTTGCATACATATGTATGTACATGTGTACGTATTTTTGCTTCTCAATATTCTTCCGTGTTCTTTAACCTCGCACGTAATAGACAAAAATATTTTCTAAACATTTTCCATAACCTCTCTTAACCCCAACTCATTTAGCTTAAAAATGTCACCCCTTTTTCTCTCCCGTACACACACACACACTATGGTGCATACAAGCGTTCTACATTAGCAAATGTGTGCACGTCTGAGACAGGTTTTTTGTATGCTACCACTCTACCCCCCACCGATTAATTTATTTGCTGCTGAATAAAATGTTGATATTTGGATGTGTGTATAGTATACATATGTACCTACTATGTATGTTTGTGTGTTTGGCATCTTTCTACTACCCGTGTGCGGTAAATAATGCAAAGCTGTTTTCCATCAAATTTTAATTTATTATTTAGGAAAAATTCCAAAAAGTACTCGAAGTATACGTATTTAGTACAGAAGCTGAGTGTTTTTCAAAATGTATGCATGTATGCTTTCAAACACACATGCATTTGTAAGTATGTAAGTGTATATGGGTGAATATACGAAAAGATACGCTTGTCAAGTCTGCTATTTGCTTTCCTTTAATTAATTAAAAAGTAAAAATTATTTGTGAACCTCCAAAGAAACCGGTTGTTAGTTGTGTGCGTATTTAAGAGAATATTTAAAACTCACATAGAATTAAATAGCAAAGCATTACATATTCTGATATACTTACCAAGAACTTAAACATTCTTTCACTTATTTTGAAGGGTCGTGAAAGTTTTAGAAGACTGTCAGTTTCTAGAAACATTTTAAATTATTTGTATTCTTGATTTGGACGAATTTTAATAACTTCACTTTTCAGTTTATTTTAGCCGCCGATTTGCACATATACTTACATATGTTTATATTTTTGGAATTCTAATTTTTCTTTAATTGCATTCTTATTCAATTATTTAGATAATCTCATTTTAAATATTATCTGTACTATATGACATTGTGCGTCGTTTTTCTGTTTTTAGTCTTTACATATTTCCTCACCCATTCGTTACAGATGGCACCAAGTGTCCCACGCCAAGCTGTAACGGCCAAGGACATATCACAGGGCTTTACTCACACCATCGAAGGTATAAAACTTAAAGAAAAATCAACTAAATATTATTTTAATAGAGTTCACACGAAAATAAATGCTATGCGGTTACTAGTGGTATATTTGGAAAACTAAAACTACAAATAAATAAAGTAAATACAAATTGTTGCGACATCGACTCTTTCTTTATAAATATATTTCGTAACATTATATAGCTTAAGCTTCAAAAGAGCATGACTCCGGCTAACTTAACACTTTAAAACCATTCGTCGCTAAGTGTGGAACCACAGGAATGCAATACCACGCATGAGATATTTCAAAACTTTCGCAAAAGACCAAAAATATTTTTCAATGTGTTCCCCATCTGACCGTACTGATTAAGTATTCTTCTCCTTTTTTTCTTGCCTCACGAAAATCACGTTGGTTTCAAACGGCCCAGATAGGTACTCATTATTTATTTCCTCTGAGGACTTCATAATTTAAACTCACTTTTGAAAGCCTCTACCTGTTTTTGGCAGCAAATTTGCTACATTTTTTTAACAAGTCCTTCCAAATACCGTTGCTTAATTGTGTCTCAAAGAACACATCCACAGCCACACCAAACGCCCTTTGTACCCGTCAGCTTGGATAGGAGGAAACTTCAGTCTGATTGTCCCTGATTCTAAAGGCTTGTCAAGAATATCTCTAAGCGCGCATGGCTCCGACCTCGATCAAGTTGACTCTTTGAGTTTAATTCCAGAGTTTTCTATCCCTAGTAGACAACTTAATTGATCCCGTAGCACTGTAAAAATCTGCTCAGTAAGCTCTTCTTAATATTTTTTCGGCTTTTCACCAACCAGCGCACCGCCGTAGGTTAATCTTTGTATTATAAGATACTTCGCCGTTTCTACTGAAGATCTTCTCGCATGTATAATAGATTACGTTGGTTCTTTCTTCCAGGTTATTTCAGGTCTAACGTGAGAGTTTTTCCAGTGAGGGGAGGGCGCCTAAATCGTGTTTTACTTTCGTTTTACGAGGCTTCTTAATGTAACTCGTTCAGAGATCAGTCTAGGATATAGGTATGGGAAAAGTAACGGACTCTTTCGCCATTGTCTCATCTTCGAAATCAATCAATCATTTTTCGTGTTGCTGCTGTGGTTATGCGTTTTCGTTTTCAAATATGGCAGCAGAAGCAACTGATGAACTGCGAAAGCCGATCAATTTTTTCTGCTTCTTCTTTCGTACTTTTCAATAAGCAAGCATCAGCAAAAAGCCTTTGCTGATAAGCATCGCATTAGTGCCGGAAAGCAAACATTCGTTTGCTTTGCAGCTCTTCTCGTGCTGCTGCTGTGGCTGTTCGTTTTTTTTTCGAAGCCTAAGCAAAAGCATGAATATTGCTTTTGAAGCAAGACAAATTCAGAAGTACAGCATCAGCATATTTTCGTTGCTTTTGTTAATATTGCTTAGGCATTCCTGGTTCCAGTTAAAAGTGCAATAAAAAATAAATCACATGTTGAAACAATTTTAGCCTTAAAACGTTTATTTAGGCGAAGAAGTACTTAAATTACTAATTTTTTTATTGTCACTGGAAAAAATCATAACTAGTTTTTTAATAACTTTGGGAAGTTTTCAAATGGAATATTCATATTAGAGGCAATGAAAGTTGGCCTCAAATATAGCATATCTGTGAAGTTTCCAGAGTGTGCCACCAAATTAAAACAAATGAAATTTTACGATTTTTTTATTTTAAATTTTTAGGATAACTCAAAATGTCAATGTGAAACTGTGAAAATATTATTCTTGCCAAAACGAACCAATCTTGAGGTATAAAACTAGTGCGCCACCAAATTTAAAAAAAAAAGTGCATTACTTATACGATGACGATGATTTGCGAAACAAAAATTCCAATCTAACAATTTTTATTGGCACACTCGAAATTCATTCTGAAATTGTTATATATGCACATGAAAAAATTAATATGTACATATATACGTTCGTGAATAATACTGTAGAGAATTATTCCAGGCCAATATTTAATAACTTTTATATAAAATGACTGTTAAGTTAAGGCGTGCGAGCAAATGTGTTAGCTGACTGGGTATGGTGCTACGGAGCGTATACGTTACATGCACAACTAGGTACGGGTATATGAGCACGAGTTGTTATTATGACTTTCTTTAGTATATCTTTTTTAAGTTTTCTTTTAAAAATAATTTGGCGAACGAATCTTGTTCCTGATGCAAAACTGAAGATAATGCATTGTCTAAGATAAATGTGCCACCATTTTCGACCAAAAACAGGATGTTGTCGAAAAATGTTACAACTCGTTAGATTTGCTCATATTTATATCTAAACCTACATTAGGCTATACTTAATTGATTTACATATGACGTCAGATACTGCAACCTTCACAGAGGATTAGGTTAGTTTTACTATTGTTGTGTTGTTAAATGAAATTGGCTGTGGAAAACGACGAAAACGCCTTTCTTCTTTTGACCTATCGTTGGCGCATGGCGTTTCAGTATAACGCTTTGGTATAACGCCAGGCGATGAAAAACTAAAAGATTAAATATTTGATTTAGACATTTCTTTTATGTCTTCCAAAGAGATATTGATGTTAATGTCCACCACTCGTCCCCGCATCTTTAATGAGATAAATACAGTTCTTGGTCTGCAGTTTTTTTTTTGCTTTTTCGTGATTGACAATCCATCATGATAATGGTTTTGGAAATGCAATACTATTACTACAAACATACATATCGTTACCTTATTGTAAATAGAAAGGCCCTATCTCACATTTTTGTTCCTTCAAACATGGTATGAAAATTCAGCGAAAAGCGCAAAGTTCTTCACTTGCGAATTTCATTGAAGTGCTAATTTTTATTAAACATAATATTTTATCTAACGCTGAAGCATTTGTTTTCAAATTCTATAAGACCTGGTTGAAAACGAGTTAGGGCCTTTCTATATTAAGATAACAATATGTAGGTATACATATATCAATTTATGAAGTGTGAACTCTTAAGAAAATTTTTAAAACATTCTCTATTCAAAAGATCGTCTTACTTTTGTAATTGTTTTGTGTAAACAATTTGTATATACTTTACGATTTGTGCTTTCCCCAGCTTATCTGGCTGTCCAAAACGTGATAAAGTCACCTCGGAATGTAAGTTGAACCAAAAAAATGTGTAGTAGCTATTCACACCACTACTGATTGAAGGTACGATAGTCGTTCGACGTAAATTGACATTCTCATTGCCATTGGCATAATCTAACTACTACCTATCGCATTTCCATATGCATTTTGAAATTTGAAACTATGGGGGTATTCTCTGAGTCTTGCAAAGCCCTTGCACGGTGACAGATTGCACGGTAAAAACCGGTTTTCGTATGGGACAGCTTTGCAATCCGTGCACCGTGCAAGAGCTTTGCAAGACTGCGAGAATACCCCTTATGTGTTAAAAATATGTATGTAAAAATTTATCGTTTTCGCCTTTCGCGCCATCATTGAACTGACAGCTGTCGAAAAAAAACGGGTACCTACAATCAGAATTGGGATAATTAAAATGTATAAAGCATGAATGTATTTTAGTTGTTTAATGTTGCATGAAAACAATCGATGAACTCTATGCATCTCTGTATACGTATATGTTTTATTCATTCACTTCCTAGTGCAGTAATTATGTATATCCTGCTTTATGGGTTCCTTTATTTTTTATTTATTTAAAATTTTATTTCAAATTTTTGTTTTAGTCTCAATTTCTTTCTTAATAAATGGGGTAGAGATTATAAGTACACATTTCGAGTTAATTTAAATGCAAATAAAAATATAAGATTCTGCAGTGACCGCTTTAAAAAGCTAAACCATTTTTATTTACAAATCTAAAGTGCTATATGGTGATTCAGCTTTTTGTATTCTGAGAAAAGTTCAGATGATACTGCCATCTATGGCTAAACGCTAGTTATTCTATTTCTCTCCTTGACACTATTTGCAACTCTATGTTGAACGCCTTCATTACTCTACTAACCAACTATCCATTAGCCAACTATTTGCTCTATTGCTCGTCGGCAAACTAATGTCTCTCTCTCTTTCTCTCTAACTCACTCTGTCTCTGAACTGCATATTTGGAATGCCTGATCGTAAACGTGGTCGTAGTAAAACGATGTTGTTGCTCGTCTAAACAAAATATTTCCAAAACAACGAATTCATTGATTTAATAAAAATTATTTTTCCTTACCAATGCCACCTAAACGGGTGCTACATTCCCACCACAAAATCGTAGTGTTGGCCTTGCATGAGCAGATTCTCAAATGTCCCACGCCAGGCTGCAACGGACGCGGCCATGTACAAGCACATCGCAGTGTACATCGCAGTCTGTCCGGTTGTCCGAAGGCTGTAAAACGCGCCGCCGTCAAGAAAGCGGCCAGCATAGAGAAACAAACGGCGATAAGCAGGAAAAGCGCACCGCATTCACAAGCGACCGTAGCCAATAAATTCTGTGAACTTATTCAGAGAAGAGAGCCAAAAACAATAAGCATATTAAAACCCCTGCAGCTGGAAGTTGATAAGGAGCACGAAGGTTTGTTGCCGATTCAGAGGCATTCGTCTATTTTTTTCTAATTTTAAAACACGCAACAATAATCTCTACCCTTCTAAACGATGCTTCGAAGTTGCTTTTGTTAAAGTTTATCGTACAATTGTTTTGTAACTCTCATTTTTTCCATTAAAGAAGTTTGTTTACAAATTCCATATTCCACAAGCAAACCCGCACGCTCTCACACTGTTTATCTCTCACTCACAGC
>NW_016161476.1:0-7630 GCF_001687245.7 Rhagoletis zephyria
CCATATAACGGTAATTTAGAGAAATACAAAATCTTCGATAAATCAGTAAATATTAAAGATAATTTATTCAAAATTCATGCTTGCAACAATTCTTTACCAGGATATACGTTTATGGTAAAATTTTGGAAAATGGGCGTGACACCGCCCACTTATGATCACATATATGTATATCGGTAACCGTTCTACCAATTTGTACCAAACTCGGTATTTTTATTGTGCTTGCCAAGTAAAAGCAAAACGTTGAAAATTATTGAAATCGGACTAAAATTATGGCCGCTTTTTATATAACGATAAATTTCAGAAATGCTTGAAACTTCAATAATTCGAAATTTAAGGACGCTAATTTAATCAAAATTGATACACTGGCTTACCATCTAGCGGTAGCTTTCGGAAAGGTGGAAAACATATATTTAATACTTGCGCCGGGTATTTAATGTTCGGCTCCGCCCGAACTTAGACTTTCTTACTTGTTAATAGTAGTTTTTATGTTAGAACATTTTTATTTTTTCAAAAAAAGAAAAAAGTGTGTTTTTATATAATTGAACTGACATGTGATTTTGTTTTAATTAATTATACTTGTTAGCCATTACAAAAGACTGAAACCCAGTTTTATAAAATATAATAATCTATTACACGACTATATTCCTAGAATAAAGTGTGACCTTTTTACACAAGTTTTTTTTTTTTAATTTTACTCCAAAAATGTAAATTTCTAGAAATTCCCAATGTATAATTAAGTTAAGTTTTTAATTACATTAATTTCCTTTTAAAAAAAAAATGTACTAACTTTGAGTTTTATTATTTTTCGTCTATATTTGTGAGCCATTAAAAATTTTTTGTTTTTATAATAAAGGAAACTAGTAATAATCCCCGAAATTGGGCGTGCTCCGTGGTCTAAAAAATCTGCATATTTCTCTATTCTAAAAACCACATGCATTGGTATTTGACTTTAACTTTGGTATTTTGGCAAGATCATGTCTACTCAGTACGTATACATAGCTGGCCATGCGTAAAGCAATCCCCTTGTTGGGGTCTGACATATTTATTGTTATTGCGAACGCTACAATAGTTTTGAATTGGCGGCGTTTAAATACACAGGGAAATGTTGATTCGCTGGGCTGTAAATTTATATGGGGCAGTAAACTTCATTTCCCTTTTGAATCACATGTCCATTAACTAACCCTTTATATGTAGATGTTTATATTGCCGCATCCAAACAATTATATTGTAGTTCTTTAACTATTATTGCGGACTAACATAACAACTGCTACGACTTTTAGTATCAAGTCATGAGGTGCAACTCTCATACTCCTACATTCTCCTGTAGATATTCAGATACGACAGTAGATATCAACACCATAGTAAACATTTTCTTTTACGTACAACATATTAACCATATCTTTATTAACTATCGTACAGTGCTTATTTTTTGAACCCGAAATTAATCGATCCTTCAAGTGGTTTTGATTATTACTTGGAATCGGTAGTTAACTACAAATATTCAGTACAAAAATCTTATCTAAATTTTTGAGTCCGGCGAGAGTTCTCTAACCCGCAAGATAAACCTGAAATAATCAGATTATCTGATACGCATATATATGGAGAGTTTAAAATACTTTACCGTTCTCTCAGTTCGTCTGCCAGGACTTCTTTTTTAAGTTTTCCAGCTTTTTAAAAATATACAAAATTGAAAATAAATTTACACTGTACAGAGACAAAAGCAACAAATTTTTGTTTTGCAGATCTACCGCTGTATCGCTACCTAATTCGCACGAACGTAGCAATGCATTGCTCGATATGAAACATAAACAGGGACGAACGCGAATAAATGGAAATATTTTTCATTCTCTTATGTCCCGCTCAGACGCTGCCTGTCGAAATGAACGTAGCAATGGTTTGCTCAATGTAAAAATTGTAAAAGCTTTCGACGCAAATATTTAGAAAGTGGTTCAATGAATCTTAAATGTGAAAAGTTTGTGCAAAGTTTCAGATCGAGCACTTTAATTTGATGTAAAATAGTAGATCGCTGGGAATAAGCGCCTTGTTTTAGAATAATATTTATGTAGATAAATAAAAATGAGCGAAAAAATCTGTATTTCATCACATGTGGTGATTGTTGTTTTGCCACAAAATCCTTGTTATAAAATATAATAGAAGTTTTTTTACTCTGTACTTACAATATTGCAGTCAATAAAAATCACGACAAATATTTTTCATTATTTCTGCCGCTTGAAAAAGTACCTACTTGACCGTTACTGTAAATTTTCTTACTAAACGAGCATACATTTCTTGAGAGGTAATTTAAGAAATGATAGAAGAGAATTTCTTTTTAATTTCTTGAACGACATTTTATTTGAATTTTTCGTTTTTTTTAATGGCTTTATTCTTAAAAAATAAAGTAGGTTTAAAGCATGGTAGAAAAAAGAAGGTAGTTTCACTTAATGACATTAGCAGCCATGTTAGCCATTTGACTTTTGCTGGGATTTTGTAATTTTCATCAAAATCTAGCTACCAGATTGAAAATTATAATATAATTTTTTTCTGAAATAAACTGGACATAGCAAAAAACAGAAAAATTTTGTAAAATAATAAAAAGAAAAATGAGTTACGCATTTGGAAGCTGCACAAATACAAAATACCACTTCCAGGAAGACGGTACAAATGTTTTTAAATTTCCAGCGCTTCCTTTTGTGAATTCGATATTTAAATCTGAGGTTAAAAGATAACAAAACTAATACGAAAATAATCAGAAGAATTAAATCTTGATGGGTTTGTTGAATTTATTAAATAAAATCGTTTAATAATGTTAACGCAACATACATACACATTAGCGTGGGCCGAAAATCCGCCTTTTTAGAATTTTGATTGGTAATAGCAAAAGTATGGTTCATTATGCTCTAAAAATAATCTGTGTGAAAGATGACAATTTTTGGTCAATATCTTATGCTCGCCCAAGTCCATCAAAGTTCAAGTGCTAAAAAATTTTTTCTTAGCTTAGTTCGATTCTCTATAAAAATGTCAATATACCAAATTATGAAGGACTAATACTCTCGAAGATACTTGCAATTTTAGTAAAAAAAAAAAACGTTTTAATTAATGTATTTATTAATTTTTATTTTTTGAGCACATTGAACTTTGATGGATTTGGGCGAGCCTAAGATATTGACTAAAAATTGTCATCTTTTGCACAGATTGTTTTTAGCGCATATTGAACAATATTTTTTCTATTACCAATCAAAGTTCTAAAAAATCGGATTTTCGGGCCACGCTAATACACATAGATTAATTTCCAGTTTGGGGTTGGGCTGAGAAATACCATCCTACTTACGTATGCCATTATCCATTGTATTTCGAAGTTAAATTGCATCCTTTTTATGTACATATTTTCAATACATATGTATATCATGTACTAGACTTGTTTAGTTTCGTCTAAGAAGACTAAAATATTTACACTTAATAACTATGGAAAAAATCCCCATCTCGAAATTTGCTAATTTATTTTTAAATATTAACAAATTTGCAACATGAACAAATTATGAAGCTTCAAAACACCCAGTATCCATCAAAAAGTTGTTTACTGAAACTACCTTAATTTTTAACATGGTTTAAACAGCTTTATAGATTGATGTTTTCAATTTATAAACTTGTTTAAAGCTACGTTATTTTGAATGAATATGGCTATAAGTTTTAGGTAAAAATATTTATTCATAGAATAGTAAATATATTACGATTCCTTTTTATACCGATGCTCAATTTGTCACTCCCGCCACAATTTAAGTTGAAACATAAAAACTATAATTACAAAATAAGAAAGTAAAACCGTCCTAAATACATGCATGAATACATAATTAGCAGAAAAACTACGATACGAACAAGTAGTACCTGATTTTACATTCGTGCTGTCCACATAGGTCAAAGAGTTTAAATTTGAAAAACATAATTCATTTGTATTAAAAATGTTTCACATTTATACCCAGGGCTTTATAATCAAGAAATTTTTAAACTCTTATTAGCTAAAAAATAGTTCCTTGCACTTAATTTCCATACAACTTTCTTTTATAGCGTTTGCTTCGAGGCGAAACGAAGCCAGTGAGCAATATGAATTGGAGCTCATAAGCCAAACACTTGTAATTACTTGCTCAACACAAGCTCACAAGCCGACGCTCTCTTCTTCATAACAATAAGTGAGCGCCATTAGTTGCGTTTTTTTACTAATTTCCTGTAAAATCTAGTAAAAGTTTTTACGAATTTTCATGTTTTGGCGTTTTCGTACGCAAAAACTTGCAAAGTAGGGGAAATTGAGAGAGCGAAAAATGACAGTTGAAGTTGCAAGTTTTTACTGGATTTTACTGGATAAATTTTTACTTGTAAGAATTTGCCAGTACGAAAAACAGCTGATCGCATGTTGCTGGATGAAATTTAACTAATAAGGAAACTGTTTGTGGGTTTTTATTGTTGAATTTCACAAAATAAACCGATTTAAATACAAAATATATTGTTTTATTAGTAATTTTTTGCGAATAAACAACCAATTTATCAGCTGTTCATGAAACTTGCAAATTATTACTGGAAAAGCGTTCGCGTACTTTTTTGCAAATTTTTTCTATGAGAGCGAATTCTTAGAAATAAAGTTACTGGAGAGTTGTTGGCAAGTTACTGGAAAATTTGTAAAAAAACACAACTATTCACATTTGCTTAAAAGCTCAAACAGTCAACGACGTAGCGTAGACGTAGGTTGACGCAGACACGACAGACACCGCATGGCGGTGACTTTGTCGTTGTTTCTCTCTCTCTCTCAAGAGTAAATTTGATATGCTGCTACGTACGTCAACCTACGTTTACGCTACGTCGTTGACTAACTGCGCTTTTACTCTCCGTGATTATTTCGCTTGCTTCACACTTAGTTTCTCGCAAGCAGCTCAACGTTGTGTTTTATTCATACAGTGCAGGACTCTGGTACCTATGTGCAGTTGTAAGGCGCATGCTAGGGTGATGTTGAATATGTTATTGTAGCGTAGGCAAAGCTACGTTACATATTTTCATCTGACATACAGATAGAATTATCTGTGTTTGGTTTATTTCGTTTTCAAAGAACGTAATTTTAAATAGCTAATTAAATACTGTGAGTTTGACAGCCAGATGGAATTACATATCTATCGAAACAATCACATTTACAGATGGAAACACATATCGTGTAAGAAGACTTTTAAACTGCACTGTAAAAAGAAGAAGAAAATAATTTACGTCGTCACGTACCAGTTGCGATAATATGGTGAGCTTAAATTATTTAAAAAGAACGCTGACGGTTTTTTGTCCAGTGTTAATAGTTATCTCGATATATATATATATTACAGTTTAATAACAGCAAACTTGAATATTCGAATGGTTTTTGCCTATAACTTAAGCTGCTTTTAAATGAGACGATTTTTCGACAGGCGATAATCGCCTGCAAAAGTCGACTTGATGTCTACTTTGCGACAAGCGATTTTTGAATCACCATTTACACAAGCGATTTTTCATGAGCAATGTTGAATCGCCTTGAAAATCGCCTCATGTAAGTTCAGCTTTATAATTCTTTTTTTCTCAGTGATTTGCTTGACCTTGGTTTGTCGGTCCAAACAGGAATCTTTATTTACGGTTGATGGATAGCTCGTTTCCAATGGATGGTGGCCAGAAAGTGGCTGACTTACGTGCAGTGTTGCCGCGCCGTCTCAAGAAAATGTATCCCTGACCAAGCCAAAAATGTATCCCAATGTATCCAATTTTCTTTTTTTACATATACATCTCCTAATTTGTAAGAAAACTAAACATTTTCATGAAAAATACATAATTGAACCCATCCTAAGGCCTTGGAATACATGTGCATAAAATCAAACATTTGTAATTTCAATTTATAAAGTACATTTATTGTGCATAAGTATTTTGCAAGTACACTCTAAAAAGAGCATGTAAAACTACTACTGAAAAGTATCTATTTTTCAACAAGAATCTGTATAAATATACGTATAAGATGTTCAGTATTTGATTTTGAACTTGAGATCTTTAAAATATACACATAAATACACATATATAGAATGTTTAAAATTGCAAAAATTTTCAAACTACAAATACATTTGAGTAGTCTACTTGCAAAGTACGCTATGTAAAATTTTTTCGATTCTTAGTTTTTGGCGGATTACGTACCAGTATTTAAAGTAGTTTCATGTCCACTAACAACAGAGTGCAAAATCTTTTTTATATTCTGAAAAAAATAGCATCAAATGTTAAGTCTTCTTCCAAAAGTCGCTATCATACTTATGTATGAACTTTCAAAAGTATCAATCTTCTGATGAACTTAGAAAGCTGCTTTAGGTCGTATAGACTGTTAATGTTATCTTATGACATGTTATGTTATGTTACAATTTTATAAGGCTGCTATTTATCCAAATTTTCAGGTAATAATAAAAAAGATTCCATTTAAATGTTACCTGTTGTCGTAGTCGCTTTTTCAAATTTATGGCTTTCTATTATTATTTCTATTGTGACGAACTTGAAAAGGCGCGATACTACTAGATACTTGTAGAGTTATTGCACCTGTTACTTTTCATACTTGTTGTTATTTGATTCGTTTAATTGAGTGTTCATAGATAATATTGAGTTTTCAGAAAATCGGAAAAATGTGTAGTTAGTTGGAATTCGACAATTCAGTGATCGAACTCAGATCTTAAGAGACTGGGAAAGGACGTAACAATTGGTGTCAGAAGTGGGATTGTCGAATAAAGTTTCGTAGAACAAGATCTTGGAAATGACGAAATTTAATGAACTTAAGATTCCGCAACTTAAGAAGGAGTTGGAACAGCGGGGCTTATCATCTGCTGGAAACAAAGCAGAGCTGCAAGCACGACTACGCGAGGCTATGGAGGCGGAGGGGGTCAGTGTGGACGAATACGTGTTCCAACTGGAAATTGAGGAGTTATCGACTAAAGTGGAAGGTAGGGCAGAAGCTCCAGGTCCATCAGCGGGTTTAGACATGAATATGATGATGACTGCAATATCACAAATATCGTCGCAGATGTCGCAACTGTCTTCTCAAATATCATCGGAGTTGTCGTCGCAGATAAATACGCAGCTGGAAAAGCAGGATACCCGTATATCACAGGTCTTATCCCAATTAGAAGCACAGAAGACACATGTAACGTCGCAACTGGAAACGCAGGATCTAAAAATTACGCAGTTACAGGAGAAGACGGGAGGCATTGAGACTGAAGTAGATGCAATGAAAGCTCGCCTCTGTGAACTACAACTGAATCGCCCGAATGTTTTAATTAGCGGTTCCAAAGTAAAAGCTCCATCCTTCGATGGCACTGTATCCTTCTCAATATTTAAGCTCCAGTTTGAAACAACAGCAACAACAAACAACTGGGGTACTGCAGACAAAGTAGCTGCATTGGTTGTCTCGCTTAAGGGTTCTGCAGCCGAAGTACTGCAGACAGTTCCAGAAATCGACCGGGGTAACTATGACGCTATAATGGCCGCAATAGAGAGACGTTACGGCAGTGACCACAGGCAACAAATGTTCCAGATGGAATTGATGAATCGCTTTCAGAAGATAAATGAGACACTGCAAGAGTACGCAACAGAGATCGAGCGA
>NW_016161476.1:14817-15756 GCF_001687245.7 Rhagoletis zephyria
GTCTGCAACTGAATCCGATCACGGATCATTTGCTGTTGCATCTGTGTTTGGGCTCTCAGCAACTCAGACACCATTACAGAAAGTTGGTGAAATGAGGGTGTTGGTTCCGTTCCGCCTGACAATGAATTGAGAACTGCTGGTTGAGCATTTGAATTAACCGCACTGGTGGTCAGGGTATACCGTGGTTCAGTTGCCTGAATCGAAGTCGGTATATTCTGGTTTGGAATCGAATCTGGTATGGTTAAGGGTAAATATTGTGATGGAACAGTATTTTGAGTTGAACTCATCGTTCCCCGTTCGTTCTCAAAACCATGGAAGGTCGAGTTCAAACTTAATTGGGGATCGCACGTCGGGATTCCCGTATTCGGTTAAGACATCCGAAGCTCACGAATCTTCGACTGAAATTTTCCGATCAGATCTGCCTGGCGTGACGCCGACTCGGGTTTTAACTTCAACCGAGCGGTTCGACGACCCTGAGGTGTTAACACCTCATTCACCTTCAGTTCCCGATATACTCTCTCACATATTTCCAACTCATTCATTTGGTGTATGGCATGGGATTTTATCAGCCATGGTTGGCCAACGTAAGCAGATATTTTACCATTGAGGGTATCGGGGAGGGTATTTCGGTATCGGTCCTTTGATATATGATATATATCGTTGGATATATGATATATATCGCCCCTTCGATCTGTCGCTGTTCGTCTGTCTAATAAGTTGCATCGAGAATGGCAAACAGTTCCATATTCAAAGACTCAAATACCAAGCTGTAAATTCCGATTATTAAAAAATTCTGCCAAGGGTAGACGTAAAGTCCGTACTATTAAAGTCTATGTTATAAGATGATGGTACTCGATTTAAAATCAGTACAGTATTTACTTCAGTTTATTATTTATTGTTATTATTATTTTATTCTATGAGTATGTCGTTTTGAATATC
>NW_016161476.1:15845-16054 GCF_001687245.7 Rhagoletis zephyria
ATTTTATTGGGAATTAATACCCAATTACAAAAATAAAGAAAAATTAATAGTTTGGTTCAATTAATATTGACCGTGTTATCGGTTACGTTGCTTGAACCTATACCGGAAGACGAAATGAAAAATTATCGGTTCAAAAATCTTGACCGTCGATGTGTGGTGTTACTTGATTAAAAAAATTCAATTAACTTGCTTTTCAGAATTGGCGAACT
>NW_016161476.1:18174-31487 GCF_001687245.7 Rhagoletis zephyria
ACCACTAGCTTATTAATAAACTCGGTTTGCACTATGCACTTTTTTGCAAATTTCGACGTGGGTTATGCGCAAAAATACTGTGGACGGTGGAGCCGAAGTGATATGCACAAGAAATGTTGTATACCTTTGACATGCGGAAGCCCCTCTTCCTCGCAACACAGAAAGGAGAATTCTTCTTAGTAAGGGTTATAATCCCTAAGCCGAAGGCAGAAGCAATCGCAGCAAGTGGTGGACCTAACAATGTGCATGTTTTCAATGGCTTGGAAGAAGCTGTTATTGCATTAACTGGATTGAGAACCAGAGCTTCAGGCATAGGAGGAGTTCTGGCTTGTGGTTCCGCAATTCAACCAGAAGCTGACATAGATGCGCCCATGGTTACTATGCACGATAGCTCCGCATACCTTTGTGAATCCATTGCCATAGCGCCCTCTTACTCTGCTGCTATAAATGCAAATGCATCAGAATCCATAATTTTCCTCAAAATATGTAAAATTAACCAATTTTATAATAAACAAGCACATGATCAGTGTTTTTTTAATTCCTTTCCACTTCGTTTTCCTTCATTCAGCTATCTTCGAAAAACAGCTGATTTTTCATGTAGATTTTTCGTTTTTCGTAGCGTAGCTACGAATTACGAATTACGAAAATTCGGGTTCTAGAATAAGGGGGTAAGACTACAGACTAAGTGACAAATGTAAACTTTATTAGAAAAATAAATGTGAAGTGAATTAAACTGGCCGGCACCACTTCAATTGGCTACTGGAATATCTGACGAACCCCACAATTGGTAACAGAAGTGTGCAGAAAAACGTGAAAAGTGCGCAAGAACATTAAACTCTGTGCGTGTTTGTGTTAGCAGTGAAACGGGAGTGCGTATGTGTAAAGCTTGATATACAGTTCAATGCGAGCGTGAGCGTGAGTTTTTTATTTTGACCAATATCTTCGTTATTACTCAACTTTTTGCTATAGTTGAGACATGAAAAGTTAGAGAATTAAAATATCTTTCTGTGTTATAGAATAAAAACTAATTTAAAATGCATAATATGCCACATCCGTCAAAACTTGCCGTTCACATGCGAATGCTTTGCGTACGCACACAGGTGAGTGTGAGCTCGAAAAAAAGGCGTATTATGCATTTTAAATTAGTTTTTATTCTATAATTCTGAAAGATATTTTAATTCTCTATCTTTTTATGTCTCAACCATAGTAAAAAGTTGAGTAATAACGAAGATATTGGTCAAAATAAAAAACTTACGCTCACGCTCGCATTGAACTGTAATCAGGCTTAAAAAGGCAGCGAAACCCCAGCGCTCCGATGAAAATTAAAAATTCTAATTGGAACTGACATTTTGAACGCGCATGTCGCATACGCAAAAAGGGTAGAGGAGCCCTAGCGCTGCAAGTAAAACTGTTGAGTTTCAAATAGGAATCCTAGTGAGCGTAGTGAAAGAGACAGAATAAAAGAACTGCATAAGAAAGCAGCGCAGTAGCAAAGTGGTGAGAATAAAACCAACGAAATCGGTCGTGTGGATGATACAAAGCAGAGACTAAGATAAATATTTTTCGAGTCATCTATAATTATTTTTCAAGGACTTATATTATAGAAGTCCTTTCATAATTATTATCAGAGAGATATATATTTTAAGTCTTCAAAGACTTTTATTTTAAGACTTATATTATAAAAGTTTTTTAAAATAATTACACAGGTTTACAAAAAAAAAAGTGTATGCATATTAAACCAAACCTATATATCCCTATGTTATTCGACACGCTGAATGCGAATCCGAAGTCCGTTAGTCTCCACCACGTCAGGTTCGTGGTCAGTTGAAGGTCAAGTAGGGAAAAATTCATTGAATAAACCTGAAAATTCAATAAAATTCATCGGAATTTGACCTTGGGATGACATTGGCATGACCTCCAGATGACCTTGAGGAATCAAGGAACCTCCATACTCGGTTTCAGTGACAACAAAACAATTTTTATTTATTTTTTAATTTTTATTGAATAAATTTTATGTCCTATTTGACCTTCAAATGACCTCGAAGCTGACATTATGGAGGTTAACGGACCTCGGATTCGTGTTCAGCGAATGTAAAACCTTATGTATATGAATTTTCAGGTTTATTCAATGAATCTTTCCCTACTTGACCTTCAACTGACCACGAACCTGACGTGGTGGAGACTAACGGACTTCGGATTCGCATTCAGCGTGTCGAATAACATAGGGATATATAGGTTTGGTTTAATATGCATAAGCTTTTTTTTTTGTAAAACTGTGTTATCATTGAGATAAATATTTTCAAGTCTTCAAAGACTTTTATTTTAAGACTTATATTATAAAAGTCTTTTAATAATAATTATGAGCGCGAAAAATTTGTTTAAGTCTTAAAAGACGGGAGTTGTTCAGGAGCATTTCAGGATTAGTTGGGGTCCAGTTCGGAGCTAGATGGGACCCAGTTCGGGACTAGTTGGGGAGCAGTTTGGGACCAGTTGGGGCTTGGTTTGGGACCCGTTCAGGTCTATATACAAAATTTTTGCGCTCGTAATTGTTATCAAAAGACTTTTATAATATAAGTCTCAAAATAAAAGTCTTTAAAGACTTAAAATTTTTATCTCAATGATAATTATTATGACACAACTTGTATAATATAAGTCTCAAAATAAAAGTCTTTGAAGACTTCAAAATATTTATATCGCTGATAATTATTATGAAAAGACTTCTATTATATAAGTCTTAAAATAATAGTTATCGATGAATTAAAACAATTTTCTCACACTTAATTATTATCAAAAGACTTTTATAATTCTTACAGCCATTTTCACCAAACTATTTAAGTGGAAATTAACTTTAATTTAATTTTGTATTTAATTCTCATTTAAATAATTTTCAGTTTCAATAAACTATTTATTTAAGTGAGTAAAAAGTGGTTGTAAAACAGACTAGGACTAGCTTTCGCTTTCATTTGTACTGAGAGCTTTTGAAAGCTTTGGCACGCTGTGTTGTAAAAGCAGGGCTGGTATACAAGNACTTAAATCAAAATTAAAATTGATTGGTGAAACCGAAAATTCGAAAATTAAAGTTAATTTCCACTTAAATAGTTTGGTGAAACTGGCTGTTACGAAACCTTTGATGACTTTTTTAAAACTCCTCCATGAAATAATTATTATTCTGGGTCTCTGATACAAAGGTAGCGTGCGCGACGAAGTGAGTTGGTAACAAGTAATTTTTAGCAAAAAAAAAACCACCTTCAACTCCCATATAAAAAAAAAAAAATATATATATATCTCATGATCCACTGATCGGATCTCAACCAGATTAGTATGGGACCACCTCTGAGACACTACCTTTCCGATGCAAAAAGAATCGAAATCGGTTGACGTGGTCCAAAGTTATGCGGTAACATACATAAAAAAAAAAAAAAAAAAATATTCCGACGAACTGATAACCTCCTCCTTTTTTGGAAGTCAGTTAAAAAGCTTGAAGCAGCAGCAGCAGCGGTCGTGCGGGTAGTGCAGTGGCATTTTGGCACTAGTGAGAAAGAGAAAAATCTGTGCAAGGAGACAGCGCAGTAGCATCAACAGCAAAGTGGTGAGAATAAAATCAACGAAATCGGTCGTGAACGGTCGACGAAGTGAGTTGGTAAAAGGTGCAATCCCGTATTCCTCGGACTAACAGCCAGTTTCACCAAACTTTTTAAGTGGAAATTAACTTTAATTTAATTTTTTATTTAATTCTCATTTAAATTATTTTCAGTTTCAATAAGCTATTTATTTAAGTGAGTAAAAAGTGGTTGTAAAACAGACTAGGCAAGCAAAAGCTTTCATTTGTATTGAGAGCTTTTGAAAGCTTTGGCACGCTGTGTTGTAATAGCAGGGCTGGTATACAAGTAAGCAGCAGATACACAATGGTCAGGTGATTAAACGTGTAACACCTCTGAGTGTGGTTATTCTGATTTAATTTTTATTTAAGTGAAGAGCATAGGTCACTTAAATCAAAATTAAAATTGATTGGTGAAACCAAAAATTCGAAAATTAAAGTAATTTTCACTTAAATAATTTGGTGAAACTGGCTGTAAAACTAGTAAAACTGTCAAAAAATAAAAATTCGCTCAGAGCGAGAGAGTAACATTGAAAAGTACGGGATCGCTTTCTAGTAAAAAATAGTAACTTCTGTCAACTTCAACATAACCTCCAAATTTTGGTTGTAAATTTTTGCTTATTTTCTATGTAAACACACTCAGCTCACACATGTAAATAACCAGAAATACTTTCAAATTCATTAGAATCCACTTGAACAAGTAATTATGTAAATACTTTTCAATATGAATTAGCAGAGTGCACTTTTCTTTTGTTTACAATTTGGTTGCCAAACACACACTCTTTTTTCTCCTCTCAATAGTCAGTAAAATCCGACTGATTCTGACTAGCCCGGACTCGTACGGGATCGCAACTAAAATATATACGTAGCAGCAGCGGTTGTGTGGCAAAGCAGTGCACACTGGTGAATATATGTATATGTACATAGCAGAGGCAGAATAGGCTGTGCGAGCGGTTAAGTGCATTCACGCAGGACGAAACAATTTGAATAAACTAGCGAATGAAGGCGAGTAAAAGCATAAACAGACGGCAGCGTTGATCCGGATCAACTCGTTAATTCGGAATTATCTCGAGAATTAACTGCAGTTGATCCGTATTAAGTTTATATGTCCATGCTATTCCCTGTATTCTACGCTCTCTGAGTTTTGGTCAGTGTTGTCATCGAAAATTCCCTTGATCCGCGTAAAGTTTGGGAATAATGAAGTATTTGAATTAAATTATTTTTATTCGTGTTAACTTTTACAATTAACTGGAAGTACTTTAAAATGTAATTGCTTATTTAAATTCGTAATCTAAATTGAAGAAACAAAAAACCCCCACACTATATATGTAAAATATGGTATTTGAAGATATATTTATCTAAACAATAATGGATAAGGAAACAATTTTGAGGCTGACTAAAGCTGAATTAACGGATGAGCTAGCAAAGCCAGGATTACAGACCAGTGGACTGAAAAGTGAATTACAGACCAGATTAATTGAACATTTGGGACTGGTTGTCGGCGGTGACGATGACTCGGTCTATGACGAGGCTGATGCGTCTATATGAGGTGTAGTGGGCGAGGTCGGTTCGCAGAGAACTATATTCACGTTAAGGGATATAGATGATTCTCTGGTTTCATTTAGTGGTAGTGGGCACCCAACCATAGAGAACTGGCTCGGAATTTTTGAAGAAAACGCGTTAGCTGTAAATTGGACTAATTTACAAAAGTTTATTTATTCGAAGCAGCTGCTTAAAGCTGCAGCGAAGATTTTTGTACGAAGCCAGTGTGGTATAATTAATTGGAAAAAACTGAAGCGGGCGTTAATTGACGAATTTGGGATTCAGTTTTCCGCAATTGAAGTGCATAGGCAACTCAGAAATCGTCGTAAACGGCAAGGAGAAGACTTGCGAGAATATTTGTACTCGCTTATGGAAATAGGAAAACCGGTGAATCTCGACGAACGCAGCTTAATATAATATTTTATTGAGGGAATACCTGATACAAAGTAAGGCAAGTGTACTCTTTATCAAGCAAAAACAGTGTGCGAGTTAAAAGAGCAGATGACGATCTACGAGAAAATTAAAAGTGGGAAGCCAACTGCGACGGGGATAAAGATGGAGCCGAAAAAGGGCGTTAATAATGTTTCTACTGATGAGCAAGCAGCGGTACCTAGAAAATGTTTTACATGTGGTGAATCTTCCCATTTGGCAAGGAGTTGTCCACAAAAGCAGAAATGCTTTAAATGCAACCAAATTGGGCATCGTGCCGCACAGTGTCCAGGCGTAAAACCCGTGGTTAAATTAGAGAAAAGCTATGTAAATGCAATGGAAAACAAGGGGTTTCAGAAATCTTGCATGGGGAACAACCTAATTTTTACAGATATTACACTGAAATGTTTTGTTTTCCCTAGTTTTATCGATACGGGATGCGAAATATGCCTTATGAGGTACGATACCTTGCTTATGATAGGAGATATTGAGCTGAGTAAAGATAAACGACAGCTTGTTGGAATTGGAGAAAGCGAACTTACTACGTTAGGCAGCTTTACACACAGTATACTGGTAGATGGATTGGAAATAGAGGTAACTTTCCATGTAACTCGGGAAGCAGATATTCGTTTTGCTGCAGTAATTGGCAGTAGTGTACTGAATCAGGTTGATTTGTTTGTGGCTAAGGACGAAGTTCAGTTCCGGCGCAAAGAAAGAGGGTTGCCTTTGGATGAACAAGCGACAAGTCCAGACCGCACTAAAAAAGTTAACCTTGAAGATCGCAATCAAGACAATAGACTTGCTTTGATAAAGGAGATTGGAGATATTTGTATGATGGCAGGAACAGAAATAAACAGTAAGTCTCAGATAGAGTTAGCATATCTACAGCAAGCCTTAGCAGCTAGGGTTACCGATTGATTAGACATGTACAGTCCAGAAATGGGGCCTAGGTCACCACTGGAAATGAAAATTTTGTTAACTGACGAACATCCAGTGTATGAGCGTCCACGACGGGTACCATTTGCGGATAAACACACAATAGAAGACCAACAGAATGGCTGAGTGAAAAAGTAATCCAACCAAGATGGCAGCAAACGATTGTAATGCGACTATCGGCGTCTCAATGAGAAAAAAGTTAGGGACCACTTTCCAATGCCCCTCATTGATGACGTGCTCGATAAGCTGCAAGGAGCCAAAGTGTTTACTACGTTGGACTCAAGAAACGGGTTTTCTATGTGCCGGTTGCATTAGATTCTAGAAAATACACGTCTTTTGTCACACATAACGGCCAGTATGAATTTCTATACTTGCCCTTTGGGATTTCAAACTCCCCTGCGGTGTTTACGAGATTCATTGCTGCCGTATTTAGAAAACTTATTACAGATGGTACCGTAAGAACTTATATGGACGGCCTTATAATCCCCGCTAAGGATGAAGTAGAGGATATACTGCAAGTTGCCGCAAAGAACAATTTACGCATAAAGTGGAGCAATTGTCAATTTTTGAAACAAAGGGTCGATTTCTTAGGGTATGTAGTCGAAAATGGTACAATTCGCCCAACGGAAAGGAAGATAATAAATCGCTACAAGGATTTCTCGGCTTAACTTCCTACTTTAGGAGATTTGTAGAAGTGTATGCAGTAGTAGCGAAACCATTGTCAGACCTTTTGCGCGAGGATAGTAAGTTTATTTTGCAGAACGAACAGCTGGTGTAATTTCAGCAACTAAAGAGAGCACTTATAACTGCGCCTGTGCTAAAATAGTATAACCCAAAGGCAATCACGGAAGTGCACACTGATGCGTGCATGTACGGCTATGGAGCTGTCATGTTGCAGAAGGATGTTGAGGACCAAGAGCTCCATCCTATTCAATATATTTAGGAGAACTAAGCCAAATGAGGAACAGTTTCACTCTTACGAGTTGGAAGCATTAGCGGTAGTAGAGTCCGTTAAGAAATGGAGAACTTATTTATTAGGTATTAAGTTCAAAATCGTTACGGACTGTAATGCTTTTGCGTTGACATTGCGGGAACGGGAGGTTCCACCAAGAGTTGGCATTGTTGTTACAGCATTACAGTCAGGCCAGTATGAAGATTTTTACGTCAGTAGGGATGTTTTTTTTTACAGATCCCGTTAAGGAGTTAATCGTGGTTCCTACATTGATGGAAGAAGAAATAATACGTTCAGCTCATGGACAGGGACATTTCTCAGTCGTAAAAACTATGGAGGCTGTGGAGAAAGCATTTTTCATTCCACAATTGCGCTCTAAAGTAGATAAGGTTATTAAAAGTCGCGTCGAGTGTATTGTCATTGCGAGTAAAAATGGGAAAAAAGAAGGATTTTTATCTCCAATAAATATGAAAGACAAGCCATTGGGGACATATTACGTAGATCACGTAGGCCCAATGGAAACACCAAAAAAGGATACAATTATTTATTTGCGGTAGTAGGCGCCTTCTCCAAATTCATTTGGATCTACTAAACCAAGAATACGGGAGTAGAGGCCGTCGTTGATAGGCTTAAACAGCAAGCGGCAGTGTTCGGAAATCCAAAAAAAAAAAATTTCTGATCGAGGGGCAGCATTTACGTCGGGTCTTTTCAAGCAATATTGCGAAAGTCAAGATATACAACATCTTTTAATTGCTACCGGGGTACCGCGGGGAAACGGTCAGGTGAAGAGAATTCATAAAATCATTGTTCCCATGATCGCTAAATTTAGTCAAGATAACCCAAACAGTTGGTACAAACACGTTGACAGGGTACAACAGGTGATTAACAACATCCCGCTGAGAAGCACAAAGGTGTCACCGTTCAGAACAATAACGGGTATGGAAATGCATATACCACAGTTAGGATATGTACGTGAGGTTCTGAATGAATTGGCAATCGCAGAGTTAGATGAGAGCCCTGATGAGATTCGAAGCGAAGCTTAGCGCAATATACAGGCACTCCAGACAGAAAATCGTAAGACTTTTAATACTAAACGCAAGCCTGAAAGAGAATACGATTCAGATACTTTAGTAGCCGTTAAGCGACACAGTATGGGACAGGTATGAAATTAAGAGCGAAGTATTTAGGACCTTATAAGGTTTTGAGGAAAATGGGCCACGGACGCTATGAAGTGGAAAAGGTTGGGGACCATGCGGCGGGACCCCATCGTACGTGCACTGTAGCGGAGTATAAATATGAAGGCATGGACCTAGTCATCCGAGCCGTATGACAATTCAGAATAGCCGAATGTGGGATCCTGCTAAAATGCAACTCTGCATCAAAACATGGCACGACTAACTGGACGATAGGAAGAACGAAGCTAGGTTAACGGACACTGACGGGGAGTACAATTTGAAAAGTTACAGAGGCAAGAAGGAACGCCACGAGTCATATTTTTATTTCAAAGCTACAACATTTTGTAATAAACAATGTACTTAACTTAAAACTAAAACTACGCTCTAATATTAAAACTATCCTTAAGTCTAATTTAAGTGACAAATGCAAACTTTATTGGAACAAGTAATTTTTAGCAAAAAAAAACCGACTTCAACTCCCATATAAAAAAAATACATATATATATATATCTCATGATCCACTGATCGGATCTCAACCAGATTAGTATGGTACCACCTCTGAGACACTACCTTTCCGATGCAAAATCGAAATCGGTTGACGTGGTCCAAAGTTATGCGGTAACATACATAAAAAAAAAAAAAAAAAATTCCGACGAACTGATAACCTCCTCCTTTTTTGGAAGTCGGTTAAAAATAAATGTGAAGTGAATTAAACTGGCCTGTACCACTTCAATTGTGGAATATCTGACGAATCCCACATCTATGCAGACATTTTCAGGTACACTTCCTAAAAAAACGCAGTTTTAAGCCATTAATAATGGAAAAATGAGGCATCTTCTTTGAATTCGGTACTAAAACCGGACATAGCAGTTCATTAGCATTTTTTAGTAATTTTAATATTATCTTATCAAAAATTTATTAAAACATATTAAAGAGATTTGACCATTTATCTAAATATTATTTAATTTTAATTATTTGTTTATAAAAAAGTTTATACTTTAACCAAAACCGTATAAATCCAAGATCCAATCTTTGTGCAACATTAAAAAATCAACAAACTTTTCAAAATATTTGAAGTTTTTAAATTAAATTTCCTAGAAATATATTAAGTATACAGTTTTGTAACCCATTCAATTTTAATGTAACAAAGTGCAATGCATACCACTTACCGTTGATTTTTAAGAGATGTTGAAGGTGTTAATCATTTTCCCCATATAAAAAAATCGTCGAACATATTTCATATGGAAGAAAATTACTGACATCGTTAAAAAGATTGCCAAAAATCAACGGTAAATCCTAGCTACTTTAAACCTAAATTGTATTACATATAATAAAATTGAATGGTGTACAAAACTGCATACTCAAAATATTTCACAAAAATTTAAATACAAAGCTCGACATTTTTATGAAAGTTTTCTGATTTTTTTTAATGTTTTATAAAGATTTAAACTCGGATTTATACAGTTTTCGTTAAAGAATAAAAATTAAAAAATAATAACATAAATACCCAATCATGTCCAATTTGAGAGTTTCGTAGTTATGATAAGCACTATACATATATTTAAGAAAATATCATGTTTTAATTAAAGAAGTTATTGCTTCTATATGAAGCTGATTTCGACATTTTGTTTTAAGATTAATATCGAAATTTTTTTCAAACTTTTCCTAGGAATGGAAAGCTGATAGCACACCTTGTGCTATGTGTTATGTGCTATGTTACAATAGTTCGTTCAAGACATTTTAAACACTTTTTCAAAACTTATAAAGGCGAATTGCAAAAGGTTAAACAAAAAGAGAATGCAAAAATTTCCCGCTGTGATTTTTCAAAATTTACATATATTTAGTACTAGCTTATACCCGCGGGTTTCACCCCACGTTTTTATACAAATACACTGAGAAAAAGGATTAGTTTCGACAACTAAAGATATTTAGTTCCCGAATTTTGACAATATTTGGGAACTGTGACCAAGGATTGGGAACTATTACCATGGGTTGGTAATTATAACTAAATATATTAAAGCTTCTAATATTCATCTAGGTTGTACCAAATCGTTAATTTAGTTGAAGGGTTTGGTAAATACTACTGTTTTTTTGAAGCATATTTCTACAAATTCCATTCAACTTAAAGTATGGTTCATAAAAGGATGCCATTAAGCTCTGCTAATACAGATAAGCTTTCTTTCAACACATGGATTAGTCATAGTTACCAAATCTTAGTTGATCGATTTGGTTTGAGAGCGGAATATATTCATGCTTATGAGCACCCCCTAAATAATGATCAGCGCTCTCTGAGCACATGTGTGTTTCACATACGAAGAGCGCCAGCTAAGCAATGCACACAGTCCCACTTATTGAATCGTTTGAATGCGCTAGTATGCCGACCATTGCATAAAAACGATTCAATGAATGAGACTGTGTGCGTGGAAATCATTGCTCCGCTACCGCTGTTCGTATACGGGTGAAACACGCGTGTGGTTACAGAGCGCTCAGTAAGCTATGGCATGTCGATCACTGCGCTGGGTAGAGAAAGAAAAGTGTGTGCTATGACATGCCCAGGCTTGTTTGTCTCAGTTTCAGTTTTGCCATCGCCGCGAGTTGTTTCGGTGCGGGTATGGTTATTTAAAAATATAAAGTTTGATGCCAACCGGCGTTTCTCAGTGGATATATAATTCATGTGAATTATAATTAGAAAGTATCTATTTAGCCAAGGAAAAAGCAAAGCAGTATACTTAAACCAGCACTTCCAGCAGATATTGACCTGGGTTTTCGCACGACTATTCCTGTTTAATCGTTTCTTTTTAGGAAATTCTTACCACCATATACATATGTATTATTTACACTAGTAACTATTTATGTAAATATGTTTGTATTTTTTATGCTTAATATATGCAAATAAAAGAAGTAAACACAACAACCATCGAGTAAATTTTTATTTGTGTCAAACTGAAACTTTTTTCCAATAATAAACGGTTAGCTGATTCACGTCTACGGCAAGTTCATAAAATTAATTGAAAACTTGTATCAACCAAAGCATGGTTTATATTTGCTCAACAATGATTTTATTCAACTAACAATATTGTCCACTCAAGGTAGTCGTTTTGTAATTATTAACAAATATACATTTGTCCCAACTAGAAGGCTCAAGTAAATTGCAGACTTTCGTGAACTAGATATTTATTTCGCCATATCCAACTAAACCAAATCTTGGTTATTATAACTAAACCTTTTTCAGAGTGTATGAAAAAATAATTTAATGATGTTAGATTTTATTTCTGTGCCCATTTCGTTATAGCTCGTTATTTTTTAAGCGAGTTAAGGTATTTAGGCCGTTTAAAACTATAAAATTATAAAATCTCGTCTGCGAGCTAGGCATACGAAACATATCAATCCTTCAATACAAAACATATACGAAATACGAAACAATACGAAACATATCACTTCTCATTACTGTAGCAAATGCCTCAAGAGAGCTTTAGATTATAAGGCCGAACCCAGCTCTCCCTTTTCCATTTAATGAAATTTATTCTGTCAGTACGGCACTTATAAAATAAATCTCCATAACAAATTTAAAATACTTCCAGAGATTTTCTATCCTTCCAGAGATATGTATTAAGAAATTTTTAGTATGTATGGGAGGCGACATGCCTCCTTTTTTAATAACTCACATTTTTTCCATGAGCAATTGATACATTTTGCATACACAACTCCATACCAAGTTCCAGTATTCTTCCACAAACACTTCCAGGGATATGTGGCAAGAAAAAGTAAATTTGTACTGGAAGTGCCACGCGCCTTTTTCTTATAACCCTAATCTTCTTCCATGAATTTAGAATTGATTTTACATACCCCAGTACCAAGTCCCAGTACTCTACCATGAACACCTTTAGAGATAAGCAGTATAAAACAGTAAATTTGTACGGGAGGAACCATGTCCCCTTTTCGAATAACGCAAATTTTTCTCCATGAGTATAGAATTAATTTTGTATACACATCTCGGTGCCAAGTTCCACTCCTCTGCAATTAACACCTCCAGAGATATGCAGCATAGAAAAATCAATTTGCATGGGAGTTGCCACACCACCTTTTCCAATAACTCTCATTTTTCTCCATGAGTATGGTATTAGTTTCACATACATACATGCATACATATGTATTTCCATACCAAGCTTGAGTGCTTTACCCCAAACATTTGAAGAGATATGCAATATGAAACTTTCAGTCAGTATGGGAGGTGCTACGCCTCTTTTNACAAGACAAGCAAGTTCAAGTATAAAACTGAATCTGAGTTTTTATTATAAATTTTCCAACTTATATACTAATTTACAAATTATCTAGAAATTATCTGACACATCTTGCATTTCATTCATATGTCTAAAATGCCCTATGTAACATGGTGTTCTGCTTTTTGTTCATGTTACAAATGCATTTACTTATCTATTGACTAATCAGTATTTAGTATCGTCATCAATTTTAACGCATTGCATTTCTCCCATTTATGATATCGAAAACAGAAAGAAAGAAATTTGACTTGCTATTGTTTACCTTTTAAGTACGGTCAAGTACCTTAACAATGAACTGTATGTGGAGCAAGTGAAAATACTCATGTTTCACTTCGCTGTATGTCTTTGGGTATATGTATGAAATGTTTGTTTACCATATGTGTCATGATATTTATGTGTGT
>NW_016161476.1:34008-36495 GCF_001687245.7 Rhagoletis zephyria
TCATTTTTCTCCATGAGTATGGTATTAGTTTCACATACATACATGCATACATATGTAACATCACACCAAGCTTGAGTGCTTTACCCCAAACATTTGAAGAGATATGCAACATGAAACTTTCAGTCAGTATGGGAGGTGCTACGCCTCTTTTCCAAAAACGTCCATTTTTCTCCGTGAATATGAACATGATTTCACACAGTGTTGGCAAACTGTTAATCTGATTCACGATTAAAAATTAACGATTAAAATGTTAATCGCGTTTGACGATTAAAATTAATTAGTCGTTATCGACTGTACGATTAATGATACAATTTTTTTAATCGTTAATTGCTGGCTGCGATTACGTTTATTCAATTTAAAACATTAATCGTTAATCCAATTAAAAATAAAATCTGATTAATTTGTCTAGTTTGTCCGAGTTTGAAACCAAACACCAGTTATAGTAATTATTTACACCAGCGTGGGGCGCATGTAATACACTTGAATTGATATGAAAAGTAATATATGTATGTATGTATGTGGGTATATGAATAACGACCGCTTAAAATCGATTTCAAAGTTCTACATTCGCTGTAGAAATTTTAGGTCTACGTTATGTAGTTTGACTATTGTCAATTAAATCGAATGCTTTGTATTGCATGCGCTCCACGTTTTTCATTTTCAATTTCATAGATTGTTTATAATGACTTTTGCTAAAATTTCAAAATCAAAAGTTATCAAAACAAATTCTATGGGACTGAGAAATATTATTTTCTACTTTTTAGTCCATTTATAAAAGCGTTGTATATTAAAAAGTTTTTTTTATATTATTTATTTCAACCTAGCTCATAAGCTATATGTGTGAAAACTTCCATGCAAATCAGTTCACTCATTTCCGCGTATTAGTTAAATTAAAAATTTCTAACAGGTGGCATCTCTTAAAAAAGTAGCCTACTTTCTAACCTAGGTCATAAGATATCTGTGTGCAAAATTTCATGCAAATCCGTTCAGTCAGTTTTTAACAGGTGGCAATCTTAAGAAAAGTAGCCTATTTTCCAATCTAGGTCATAAACTATCTGTGTGCAAATTTTCATCAAATCCATTCAGTCCTTCCCGCATATTAAATAAATTAAACTTTTTTAACAGGTGGCAACTCTTAAAAAATAGGCTATTAACCAATCTGACCTATAAGCTATCTGCGTACCAAATTTCATGCAAATCCGTTCAGTCGTTTCCGCGTGATGATTTCCCAAACATCCAAACATACAAAATTTCACATTTATAATATTAGTAAGATTCATCACAAAACTGTACTAAAAAGATTTGCATAGTAGGAAAGTATATTGTGAATGATATTTTATCAAAAAAGTACGACTGTACCAAAAATGTCAAAACTGTTTCGCCTGCCTTGACGCTCTTATTAAAAAATTAAAATTATTGCCACACAACACTACCCCTTTATGTGTTTACAACATTTATGTATTTACAGCATTAAGCTGTAATCACATACAGGGCTTGTGGTGTGCGGCGTGCAGCCTGTCTAAATAAAATACGTGTAAACCATACCCTGCAGAAAATCTGACTAGCCTAGAACTAGCGTAGAACTAGACCTTTTGCCGACAGTACCAGTTCTAGCTCAATACCCAAGCAATGCTTTCAACTGTCCAGTTTTACACGGCGATGTCATTGGCGGTGGCAATTGTCGCTTAGTGCATTACTTTGCAACCAGTTTTTAACCGGTTCCATTTTGGAAAGTTTTTTTATAAGAAACCGTTTTTGCGATTCGATTTTTGGACATCTTTTTTTCGTTTTTTCTTTTCTTTTACAGATTCCGTTTTTGTTACATATTTTATTAAAAAAAAATAAAAATATTGTGGTAAGCTGCACGCAATAATTTAAATTCATTAAATTTTAAAACTCACAACTGCCTCCACCGCGATTTGAACTCGCGACCAACTATGGTTAAGTCGGAGGTCTTCTCGCTGAGCTACTTTCGTATTGTACGAGTAGTGAGCATTTGCACATATATACCGCAAGTTTCATCTGTCCCGCTCTGCATTCCTTTTGCACTAGTTCAGAGATAGTTCTGTGATATGTAGTTCGGAACTAGCGCTTTGTCAGACTGTCTCTAAATTTTACTGCAGGGTATGAACTGAACACGATCCACAACACAAGCCCAGGCTGTTGTTTGATTGCACGCCAAGTTATAGCCGAATATGATGCAATAATGAAAGGTGTTATACGTTGCAGGGATGAAAAATGGAAATTTCAGATTGTACCAAATACCATAAAACAAATGTACGTAAATGAGACAGATTGTACCTATAAAAAGTTACATCATTCACTCGTAGTTTTTTTTTTAATTTTATTTAAAACATGAATATAAAAGATGGATGTACTTTAAATATGATTAGGTTTTTTTTTAATGAGCATATATCTATAGACTACCCTGCAAAAATCGCGACTACTCCATGCATACATGTAAAGAGTACTAACGAAGGATCAAGG
>NW_016161476.1:36520-43527 GCF_001687245.7 Rhagoletis zephyria
AAAAAAAACTTTTTAATATACAACGCTTTTATAAATGGACTAAAAAGTAGAAAATAATACTTCTCAGTCCCATAGAATTTGTTTTGATAACTTTTGATTTTGAAATTTTAGCAAAAGTCATTATAAACAATCTATGAAATTGAAAATCACCAGCGTGGGGCGCATGTAATACACTTGAATTGATATGAAAAGTAATATATGTATGTATGTATGTGGGTATATGAATAACGACCGCTTAAAATCGATTTCAAAGTTCTACTTTCGCTGTAGAAATTTTAGGTCTACGTTATGTAGTTTGACTATTGTCAATTAAATCGAATGCTTTGTATTGCATGCGCTCCACGTTTTTCATTTTCAATTTCATAGATTGTTTATAATGACTTTTGCTAAAATTTCAAAATCAAAAGTTATCAAAACAAATTCTATGGGACTGAGAAGTATTATTTTCTACTTTTTAGTCCATTTATAAAAGCGTTGTATATTAAAAAGTTTTTTTTATATTATTTATTTCAACCTAGCTCATAAGCTATATGTGTGAAAACTTCCATGCAAATCAGTTCACTCATTTCCGCGTATTAGTTAAATTAAAAATTTCTAACAGGTGGCATCTCTTAAAAAAGTAGCCTACTTTCTAACCTAGGTCATAAGATATCTGTGTGCAAAATTTCATGCAAATCCGTTCAGTCAGTTTTTAACAGGTGGCAACTCTTAAGAAAAGTAGCCTATTTTCCAATCTAGGTCATAAGCTATCCGTGTGCAAATTTTCATGCAAATCCATTCAGTCGTTCCCGCATATTAAATAAATTAAACTTTTTTAACAGGTGGCAACTCTTAAAAAATAGGCTATTAACCAATCTGACCTATAAGCTATCTGCGTACCAAATTTCATGCAAATCCGTTCAGTCGTTTCCGCGTGATGATTTCCCAAACATCCAAACATACAAAATTTCACATTTATAATATTAGTAAGATTCATCACAAAACTGTACTAAAAAGATTTGCATAGTAGGAAAGTATATTGTGAATGATATTTTATCAAAAAAGTACGACTGTACCAAAAATGTCAAAACTGTTTCGCCTGCCTTGACGCTCTTATTAAAAAATTAAAATTATTGCCACACAACACTACCCCTTTATGTGTTTACAACATTTATGTATTTACAGCATTAAGCTGTAATCACATACAGGGCTTGTGGTGTGCGGCGTGCAGCCTGTCTAAATAAAATACGTGTAAACCATACCCTGCAGAAAATCTGACTAGCCTAGAACTAGCGTAGAACTAGACCTTTTGCCGACAGTACCAGTTCTAGCTCAATACCCAAGCAATGCTTTCAACTGTCCAGTTTTACACGGCGATGTCATTGGCGGTGGCAATTGTCGCTTAGTGCATTACTTTGCAACCAGTTTTTAACCGGTTCCATTTTGGAAAGTTTTTTTATAAGAAACCGTTTTTGCGATTCGATTTTTGGACATCTTTTTTTCGTTTTTTCTTTTCTTTTACAGATTCCGTTTTTGTTACATATTTTATTAAAAAAAAATAAAAATATTGTGGTAAGCTGCACGCAATAATTTAAATTCATTAAATTTTAAAACTCACAACTGCCTCCACCGCGATTTGAACTCGCGACCAACTATGGTTAAGTCGGAGGTCTTCTCGCTGAGCTACTTTCGTATTGTACGAGTAGTGAGCATTTGCACATATATACCGCAAGTTTCATCTGTCCCGCTCTGCATTCCTTTTGCACTAGTTCAGAGATAGTTCTGTGATATGTAGTTCGGAACTAGCGCTTTGTCAGACTGTCTCTAAATTTTACTGCAGGGTATGAACTGAACACGATCCACAACACAAGCCCAGGCTGTTGTTTAATTGCACGCCAAGTTATAGCCGAATATGATGCAATAATGAAAGGTGTTATACGTTGCAGGGATGAAAAATGGAAATTTCAGATTGTACCAAATACCATAAAACAAATGTACGTAAATGAGACAGATTGTACCTATAAAAAGTTACATCATTCACTCGTAGTTTTTTTTTTAATTTTATTTAAAACATGAATATAAAAGATGGATGTACTTTAAATATGATTAGGTTTTTTTTTAATGAGCATATATCTATAGACTACCCTGCAAAAATCGCGACTACTCCATGCATACATGTAAAGAGTACTAACGAAGGATCAAGGAGTACTCCAAAATTAACCACAATTCATATAAAAAATATGGTCCAATTAACATTGCGATGTCCTAGGGCAGGACCATATACTCCATCTCTGCATTACATCAGAGTAGCGCAAAACTACTCCTAATATACTCCAATGACATTGTCGTTATATTTTTAACCGACTTCCAAAAAAGGAGGAGGTTATCAGTTCGTCAGAATATTATTATTTTTTTTTTTTTTTTTTTTTNTCAGAGGTGGTCCCATACTAATCTAATACTTCATAAGAATCTGTTAAATGGGCTTTGCGTGTAAGATGTTACCCAACGTATAGCACTTAACATGTAGAATTCTGTTGGGTTTTGATTTTTACGTATAAATTGGTATAGCAGTGCAAGTATGCATAACTGGGCTATTATATCAAAACCCAACAGAATTCTACATGTTAAGTGCCATGCGTTGGGTAACATCTTACACGCAAAGCCCATTTAACAGATTCTTATTTGACAACTCTCATGCAAAGGTAAGTATGCATAACTGGGCTATAAGAGCTAATACACGTAAGTTACAACATATTATTTTGACTTTATGGATGAACCATTCCATTTGCAGCCTTCTCTGGTGAACTGCAGCTGCGGCCGAATTTAATCGTGTGCATCATCCTGCAGATATTTTGAAGTAAGTTGGAACCAGCTCTTTGTTATTTCAAAACCATTTATTTGCAGATTTTGTGGACTATTCTGCTGTGCTGCGTACCTGCTACTCCCGTGTTTTATAGTGTTGCGCCTTTGCAACAGTGTGTGCGTTGTGCTTTAGACACGTTGAAGTAGGTTCACTATTGATCAGCTTATCCGTTGTGATAAGCCACCATAGTCGATTCGGTATTATTTTGTCTAAAACTTTTGCGCACCAAGGGTCAGTGGCGGACAAAGGTAGGGGAAATTTCCCCACCAAGACGGTGTAACATGTGTTTTCATAACATTCAACTGAATATCGTGAAATATCATTACAAGAATATATAACAGGTTTGTCCCACAAGCTACATGTAGAAAAACTCGAGCAAAGTTCAAACTGTGAGCGTATATCAAAGAAACTCGAAAACTTACTTGCGGAGCGCGTATATGTAACTCGAAGTAACTTCGAGAAGCTTGGGGAACAAACCTAATGAATGGATGCTTTTGAAAATTTTAGTTCATGGAAAAAGTGTGTCAAATTTCACTTGAGTTTGAAATTTTAGCTGTATGTTAAGCTCGAAGTATTATGTTATTTAAGTAGGCCTATCAGTTTTTCGAATTCAGTAAATTTTCAAAATTTTTAAATTATATAGTTAATTTTCAATTTTTACTGTTTTTGTTATATTTTCGAATTTGTATTATTTTACACAGTTGAAAGTCATAGCAAGTTTGAATATTTTCGCAGGTTCAGAAAACAACGAAAATTCCAAAATTTTGAATTTTATAATATTATTAAACTTCTTGAGATTTCTTATTTTTAGGATAATTTCCGAAATTTCAAAAACTATCAAAATCCGGGAGATTCTAGAAATTTTGGTAAAATGAGAATATTTTGAAATGTACAAAATTATTGAGATTTTTCTATGTTTTCCAAAATTTTGAGAATTTTATTTATCCTAAAATCCATCCTAAAATGTAAAAATGTGAAACATCACAAATTGTCGAAAAATTCTTATGTTCATGTACTTGTGTGTAAAAAATAAAAAATTCTTAGAATTCTAAAAGATATTAACATTTTTGAAAAATTCCAAAATTGTTCCACTTTTCTGGACATTTCAAAATTTTGTATTGATATAACAAAGTTTGAGAATTTTAAATTCTTTGAAAATTTTGAAAACATCAACGTCCAAACATTTTTTTAATCTTCAAGAATTACGAAAATTTTTTAAATTTTCAAAAAAGACGAAATATGAAAATGTTTTCAACATTCGAAAACTCTTAATTTCGTTTGATCAATTTTGTATATTCGACACTTTTACTTAGAAAAAATTTGTTAGAATTCCTACAATTCTCAAAATTTTTTAAAAATAAAAAATTTCTAGAAATCTAGTATTCATCATTATATTGAATTATTGGAGTTTACTAAAATTTCTCAAATTCACAAAGTTTTGAAAGTTTAGAAAATTTTGGAATTTTAAGTTTCAAGTTATTAAAAATGGGAAACTTCAAGAAATTAAAAACTAACAAAACTCTAAAAATTTTAAACTGCGGTGATTTTTAAATTTATGTATACGATATATGTTGAAAATTTCGCCCCCTCCCCCAAGAATTGCTGCTGGGTCCGTCCCTGGCAAGGGTTGAGTGGTATTGGACGGCATGAGTTAATTAGAGTTAACCACTCCAAACTTTAACGAATAATCAGCAGGAGGTACCATGTGGAAATTCACGTTCTGCCACTAAGCACTAATTTAGTATTTTTTTACCCTAAAATATAAAGGAATTTAAAACCATTATGCATTATACATAACTCCAAATACTTACCCATAATTCGTACATTTAGCACACCTGCAGATTCTTAAAAAAATGTTCGCTTTAAGAGAAAAAAAGATTAAACTATCATTGAATTAGACATAATAATACGCCTGGATTTTCTTCATGCTCTTGTCGCCAAACTTACTTTTACCTTCAATATTATAATTTTTTTTCGTAACATATTATTTCTCGATTCATGTTTCTTACTTGAGGAATGCATGTGCATCAGGGATTGGCAAAGGGTGCTGTTTTTGTGACTTTAAGCCTACTCACGTTAAAAACGGAGGATGAACGAACACCACCGCAAAGCGTGCTGTCTTGCAAATACAGCCACCACAAGTGAACGATGCTTATAACAGCTCATACTGATATTGACTTCGGCAAATCTGTACTCCGAATGATCGTGCACGAAACCAGCAACCGCCGTATTTGATCGACTGCCAAAAGCACGATACTGCTTTGGACGGTTGCCGAAAGCATGACAGCTTATGTGAAAGACTGGCGAAGGCAAGATGCCGCAGTTAGCTAACTTGATTTGTTGCAGAAGTCAAACCGCCGCCTTTGGTTTGTTGCTGAAGGCGCGTTTGACGTGTTGCCGAAGTGATGATACTGTAGTTCAAAAACATTCAAAGACACTTGCTTGTTTGAAATGAAGCATTGATATGTACATACATACATACTTACGTACGTATGCATATTCACAACTAGCCAGCAGTGAGCAATGCAATTGAATGGTAGACGCGCTATAAATACATACATACATGCATACGAGACGATAAATTACCCTTTACCACATTCGTCGTCATTTCAGCAACAAGTCAGATGATTTTCAGCAACAAGTCAGATGATTTTCAGCAACAAGTCAAATGGCTTTCAGCAACAAGTCAGATGATTTGCAGCAACAAGTCAAACGACTTCTGCAACAAATGATGACTCTCATGTTTTCGGAGCCGTTCAACTGCCACGTTTGCTGGTTTCGTGCACGATCATTCAGAGTACAGATTTGCCGAAGTCAATATCACAATATCACAATATCAATTCACTTGTGGTGGCTGTATTTGCAAGAGAGCACGCAATGCGCTCGTGTTCAGTCATCCTCTAATTTCGTTTAGGTATCGATACTACTAAGCCAACGCCGCTGCTCAGTCATACAAAGCAGCGGTATTGAATGAGTATGANTCTAATTTCGTTTAGGTATCGATACTACTAAGCCAACGCCGCTTCTCAGTCATACGAAGCAGCGGTATTGAATGAGTATGAACAGTTGACGATCAACCAATGCCAATCCCTGATGTGCATACATTTCCTACATACATACATTCGAGTATTGGAGAATTAGGTTAGTGATCATTAACGATCAGCTCGCGTCAACCTGATCTACCGCATCATCTAAGGTAGGGTTACCCAAATCAGCACATATGTGTCGCGGGCGACTGCGCGTGCAAAGCTTTGCACAGCGCTGCTGGGTTAGCGCAGAAGCAAAAAGTTATCGGAAGGGGAAAACGAAGTCAACAGAATAGTGAGATTGTATGTGTGACAGTGATAGAAAATGAGTGTGCATTGTGCCATTTTCGGCCATTTCGGAAGCAGCCGGCACCTTTAGCACAATCGATTGATTTTCGGCACTATTTTTGCGTAACTCAATGCAACTAATAAACATTTCTTTCGGATCCGCAATTAAAAATATTTTTTTTACATTTAATCGTATGTGCTTAAACTGATAAATGATATAAACATAGAAACGCAAGCAGAAGAATCTCGTTTCCACATTCTGCATATGCGCTTAACATTTTTGTTTAAACAAATTTTTCGAAATTTCATCTGTAAAGCAAATATTAAATAAATGACATATATACTTTAGAGTTAAATAATCATTTTTAGTGGTGGGCGAGTCCGAGATGTTTAAATGATCGAGATAGTACATTCAATACGCGTAGATTTTTGAGAACTTTTTTCGTTGAAGGTGTTGCACTTTTTTTCCATACTGAAATTTGTGTACATCATTTATCATTGTCTAAGAAAAACTATAAAATAAAGCTTAATTTAAAATATTGGACTAAAAAACAACAACGCTACACGCACATTCATCCATATAACATAAAATTCGAACGTTCGTTATATGGAAGAAAGTGCGCAACACCGTAAACAGAAAAATTCAAAAAATCAAAGGTATTTTCTAGACACTTCAAACTTGCACATTATTATACTAGAATGAATGGGCTACAAAATTGTTAACCCAAAACATGTCTAAAAATTCTGAACAAAAACTGTGAAAATTTGATGAAACTTTGTTGATTTTTTTCATTCTTTCAAGTTTCGATTTATTTGCAAGGTTTTTGTTTGATAATGAGCTACAATTTTAT
>NW_016161476.1:43900-51029 GCF_001687245.7 Rhagoletis zephyria
CAAAAAGCCAAAATAATTGGAATTCAATGCTTGGTGCGGTATTTAGTGATGCTTTTTTAATTGAAGCACACCGAATGCATACATAGGTACATATGTATGTATGTATACACTATACACTAATATTCTACATTAAGATGAAATTCATTTACTGAATAAAATGTGAGGAATAGGTAAATTAAATATGTTTTGCGTTGTTATAAATGTATTGAAATTAAATTATTAATAAAAACGTGAGGAAATAGATATGTATATACACTTTTTACTGAATCAAAAAAATTATTAAACATGATAATAAAAACTTGGCGCTTTTGTTTTGGAAAAATTGGCTTTTTCTGGTGGCCTGATGCCACACTGGCTCAGTTGTCGCAACAGTACACATACATACAGAAATTTTTACTTGAAAATAAGTGTGTAGTGGTTAATATGTATACGATGCCACCTCCGTAAAGCTCACTTCACCTCGCCAAGCCCGCTCGCGTGCGCGCAGTTTGCCCGCGACGTCGACTGCGTGCACCTCTGCTGTGCATCCCTAATCTAAGGTGACTTGTCAGCACTTTTGTACTCTTTCTTACTTTTTCCCATTCTTGGGTGAGCGCCAGCTTGTATTGTTATTGGGTGGAGTTAAGTAAATATCATCTCCAGACTTTTCATTTCGGTACAGTCAGTGTACAAAAACTGGTGACAACTTTCGAAATTCAGACTTAGTTATTTAGAAGTAAAGATATACATAATCATGGCTAGTATTATATTTAGGATCTTAAATTTCTAAAAAGTACGTGCATGTTCATCATCGTTGCGGAGGAGGCCTTCGACGCTGCGGGGGATCTGCATCACCAAGTAAGTGCATATTTATTTCTGCTTCAAATTACACTACATATCTATACTAATTATATAAAGAGAATTCCCTTTTTTTTGTAATCTCGCGAACGGCTGGTCCGATTTTAATGAAATTTTGTATATAAATAGTTTTCAGCAACCACCATGTTTTAGGCTAAAAAAATGTACTTTTTCCGGTAGGTGGACCAGGGACCGATCTATTCGAAAAAATCGTATTTATGGTCCGATTTGCTTAAAATTCGATACATAGGGAGCTTTTTGCCTAGGTTAGCATATATGATTCTTTTTTCCGGGAAGTGGACCAGGGACCGATCTATTCGAAAAAATCGTATTTATGGTCCGATTTGCTTAAAATTCGATACATAGGGAGCTTTTTGCCTAGGTTAGCATATATGATTCTTTTTTCCGGGAAGTGGACCAGGGACCGATCTATTCGAAAAAATCGTATTTATGGTCCGATTTGCTTAAAATTCGATACATAGGGAGCTTTTTGCCTAGGTTAGCATATATGATTCTTTTTTCCGGGAAGTGGACCAGGGACCGATCTATTCGAAAAAACGTATTTTTGGTCCGATTTGCTTAAAATTTGGCACGTAGGTAGCTTTTTGCCTAGATTAGCGTATTGGATCCTTTTTCCCGGGAAGTGGAGCAGGGACCGATCTATTCGAAAAAATCGTATTTATGGTCCGATTTGCTTAAAATTTGGTACGTAGGTAGCCTTTTGTCTAGATTAGCATATATGATCCTTTTTTCCGGGAAGTGGACCAGGGACCGATCTGTTCGAAATAATCGTATTTATGGTCCGATTTTCTTAAAATTTGGTACGTAGGTAGCTATTTGCCTCGATTAGCACATATGATTCTTTTTTTCCGGGAAGTGAACCAGGCACCGATCTATTCGAAAAAGTCTTATTATGGACGAATTTGCTTAAAATTTGGTGCGTAGGTAGCTTTTTGCCTAGATTAGCATATAGGATCCTTTTTTCCCGGGAAGTGGACCAGTGACCGACCTATTGGAAAAAATCGTTTTTATGGTTCGATTTTCTTAAAATTTGGTACGTAGGTAGCTTTTTGCCAAGATTAGCATATAGGATTTTTTTTCCAGGAAGTGGACCAGGGACCGATCTATTCGAAAAAGTCTTAGTATGGACAAATTTGCTTAAAATTTGGTGCGTAGGTAGCTTTTTGCCTAGATTAGCAAATCGGATCCTTTTTTCCTGAAAGTGGACCAGTGACCGGCCTATTGGAAAAAATCGTTTTTATGGTCCGGTTTGCTTAAAATTTGGTGCGTAGGTAGCTTTTTCTCTAGATTAGCATATAGGATCCTTTTTTCCGGGAAGTGGACCAGAGACCGATCTATTTGAAAAAATCTTATTATGGTCCGATTTGCTTAAAATTTGGTACGTAGGTACGCGAAGTTGACCAGGGACGGATCTATTCAAAAAAGTTGTATTTATCGTCAGATTTGCTTGAAATTTAGTACGTAGGTAGCGTTTTCCTAGATTAACATATAGGATCAATTTTTTCTTCTAATATGTTCCGTTTTGTTTGAAATTTGGCGCGTAGGCAGCTTACTGTCTGGATTAACATATATTATACTTTTTTCTTATAGGTGGAATTGAATGGTTGTTTTACAGTTTGAAATGTTTTAAGGCACAGATTCAAGGACGATTCACCATCGAGCTGGATCATTGTTTCCGCAAGAACTTCTTCACGGACGTAACGCTTTCGTTAGGTTATTTAAGACGGCAATGGAGGATATGCTTTCTGACGACCACAAAACCATATGTGAACTTGAATTGTGGTGAAAACTTTGTAACAATTATTTGAATAAAGAAATAAATTTTGGGCGGGACGAAGTTCGCCGGGTCTGCTAGTATCTATATATAACTACGTGTGAGAGCGCCAACCTTATATACATGTGCATATATATATGTGCGTATATAACCGAATATACGTGGATATATATGTACGTAAGTAATCATGCTTGCATACCCGTGTACATACGCTTGTACAATGTAAATTTGATGGCTTAAAATCCATTTTTGTCTCTCTCGCGAAGAGCTACCGCTACTTCAGTTGGTTCTCTTTAATTTACTTATTCATTGTCTTAACTTTGTACTCTTATATTTATATATATATATATATCTACATACATATCAGCAGAAAATAAGTTGTGGTAGGTCAGGTTTACAAATTAAAGCTTCACCCGCTGAAAACAATTAATATAAGTACAATAGATTTCAGTTTTAAAAGTAATTTTCTTTTGTATTAAATTTACTTATAATTAATTTTAAATTTGGTTTTTGGTTATACTTGAAGAATTTCCTTTTTTTCAACTTAATGTTAATATGTTTATCTTTATTTACAATGGATTGAGAGTTAATAAATTTGTTAATATGAATTGGTAATTTAGCGTTATGGTCTGATTTCTAGGGAAGGTGTGGGGGATTCTGTGGGGCCTTTATGACACCAATAATGCCAATGGTTGGGCGGGTTTAGAGGCAGCCACCCATTCTTTTAAGGGGCTGCCAGGCAAACGGAGGCTTAGAATTGACTGGTCTGTAGTTGTTGGTTTTATTTTATTAATTTATATATATATATATATTTTTAGTGTGCAATAAGTTCTGATTACGACGGTTGACTGGGTAGGGGCTCTGCTTGTCCAGTGATTGCGTGAACGGAACTCCACGCAGCTGAAGCTCCGGGCTAAAACGCGAGTGCACACGCCGTGCTCACTGGACACAGCCACCGGCGGTTTGCTCCTAGGTGACTATAATTTTATTTATGGGCATCGACCCGTTAGCTGGTCTCATAACAAAGGGACTGTACATGTAGCACTGGAGTAAGAGGCTTGTGAAGGCTGATGACGCTCGTTGTAGAGTTTGATTGCAGTTTTCATGTAAATTTTTTCGATGAATCTTATGGCTTGGAGCTCCTGGTGCTTTAGAAAATTTGGGCACTTACGATCAAAAATGGTATGATAATAGTTTGCCTTGTTGTCTTCTTTACAGTTGATACAACGATTGATGTTGGTGCATGTTTCATTTGAGTCAGGTTCGAGGTGCATAGGGTAAGCACAGTTTAGACACAGAGTGTTTGATCTGCAGGCTTTTGTTGGGTGGCCAAGTCGTCCTCAATTTTTACACCTGAAGGGTATTTGCACTTTCTCGTAACCGATGTTGATTTCCGTAGACAGTATGGGTGTAACGAAGGTAAGGATTATAGGGCCTGCTTCTTTTAAGGATTCGTTTTCTTTCTTTAAGATTTTTTTGCATTCGGAGACGTTTTGATTTTTAAGTTCAAATGCAATTTCGTTTTCTGGAATGTCTCTGAGGTTATTACAGTATATGACTCCTTTGGAGGAGTTTAGAGTATTATGTTCTGATATGTCAATTTTTGTTCTACCGTGAAGATTTATTAATTTTATAAGCTTTGTTGCTTGTAATAAGTTTTTGGTTTTTATGAGGCACGTGCCGTTTCGCAGTCTTTTGATTTCTTCCACAGGTCCGCCGCACACATTGTCAATCACTTTTTGTAATAAGAAAGGCGATACTTTCTCCATTGATTCATTTAGATCAGTTCTGGACATAATTAAGTATTTGGGGCCATTATTAGAGTTTTTTAATGATTTTGTTGGGTCTAATACAAAACCTAATTGGTTCATTTGTATTGTTTTTCCTCGGCCAGGTGGTTCATACATTGTTTTTGTTTTCTTGTATTAAGTTTAAGTTACTGTATTGTTGCTATTGTTTTTTCCACTTATATATATGTGTATGTATATGTGGGTTTCTTGTTTTGTTTTATTTCACTGTGGACTAATTCGACTTTGGAATGCAAAGTAACGGCAATTTACAATGTGATTAACAAAAGGAATCGTGGTTTGGCTACAACTTCACTCCGCCGCGTTTGGTTGTCAACTGATGACGCATCCGATTTGCTCACACAAGTTCTTGGCTCAATCCTTATCCATTCTTCCAGGAATATACTAGCCAAAAATGCGATCGCTTTTTAAAAAGAGATAACCATTTTGAAATATGAGTGTTTTTACTCTCTAGAAAATAATTTATGCAACGTCACATTCGTGGGTTTGCATTATCTTGATACGCGGTTTTGCATTTTATTGATACACGGTTTTGTACCGATATGTAGATATACATACATATCACATATATTGACTTAGATATGTATGCACAATTAATGATGTGTACATAAATAAATTTTTTTATATTGAAACTAGATATGTATGTATGTATGTACATATGTATATAGCATGTTATTATTATTATTCGGTTCAAAAATGTCCTATCTCAAATGAAAATACATAGAAAATGTGCTGAGATAGGGCGTTTTTGAATCGTCAACTGAGATAGGGTGTTTTTGAACCGAGTTCTGAGATAGGGCATTTTTCAATCAAATTCTAAAATAGGGCGTTTTTCAGCAAAATTTTGAAATAGGGCGTTGAAAATTTTCTGATATCGGGCGTTTTCGACCTGGCTGCCGAGATAGGTCGATCTTCCACTCAGCCATCGATATATAGTCGCATTTTTCGTTATGTGGAAGACGAATAACACGATTTGTTTTTATATCGATTCTAAAAAATCAACCGTAATTTTTAGCCACTTCAAACTTGCATATAAGTAGACTAAAATTGAAGGGGCTATAAAACTGAGTGCTCAAAAAAATTCTAACACTTCTGAGAAAAAAGTTTGAATTTTGGGTGAAAATTTGTTGTTTTTTTTTGTAGTTTTCTACGAAGTTTTAAAATTGGGTTTATATGGTTTTTGTTAGAAATTGAACTGTATTTTTATTGCAAATTCTTACAAATAAATAAATAAACATGAGAGGAAAACAATATTACTTTGAAATGGGGTTGCTATTGATATGACCGATACTGTATGTATGTATATAATAAATTTTGTACAATTAAAAATCAAGGTGGATTTACTAAAATGAACACAACGTATTTATTTCAAAAGCAAATAAACAAAACATTAAAAAGTAGTCAATGCTTGCTGTATGACATGAAATTGGATATACGTGAACTTGGGTAATGTATAATTCCTTATATGATTCCTCAAAGTACCCCTTATATTACACTGTGGAACCCAAAATAACCTATAGTGCGAATATATCAGGTTTGATAGCTGTTGGCCATGCAAATAAAGCCTCATACTCAGATTTACTAGATCAATTCGTGTTCTCCGAGAAAAAAATTTTCACGATCCAAAAATCTGAAAAATCTTTTTTCCCCAAATTTTGAACATTTATCGTTTTTGGCCTATATTTTGTTGAAAATACAATACAAAGCAAATATAGGCCAAAAAACGAAGAATTTTCAAAATTTTGAGAAAAGAATTTGGCCGCTATTTATACTCAGATTTTTGAATCGTGAATTTTTTTCTCGAGAACACGAATTGATCTAGTAAAACTGAATATGAGGCATTATTGGTATGGTCAACAGCTATCAAACCTGATATATGCGCACGAGAAGCCCATATGAAAGAGGGGGACAAAAGATCACACGTAAATGAATTCCTTTATTTTGCCTGTACAATATAAGGGAAACATTTCAAATTCATAAGGGCACATATAAGGAATTATGTAAGCCATACTGTTCTAGCTGGGTATTCATCAGCTCAAAAATTTTAAACATATTATCATATTCCTGTAAATAAAAACACGCCTAATTTTATTATTTTAATTATCTACAAATTTATGAGACTACGAAGCCATATATATACCTATTCTGATAATCGGAACGCTGTTGAGAAGGCAAAAAATTTAGTACTTTTTCAACTAAAAGGCTTTTTTTCTTCCCGTTTTCCTTGTACTTCCAAAATACAATATTGACCTAAGGTAGTTCGATTTCGAGCTGTCACAACGTACAGCACCTTTCATTATGACATTATGGTAGCCAAGCATCTTCTATTTTCTAATTTGACAGGTGCGTTTACATTTCGCATCAGTGTTGGGAAATTAAACTGTTCCTTCAGTGCGATATCTATACAAAAACTGTATTTTTGACCGTAAATTGTATCGAGTTTTTAATTTTCTCATATTTGTTCTTACACATGCACACATACATTCCCCTTAAGACCAATGATTTGATGGCATGAGAAAGTTTTCTTGTCCATGTACATACATTTACATATTTTACACTTTTACAAATTGCTTAACATAAATATGTGTGCACACATTTTCAGGTACAATTCCTAACCAAAAGCATTTTTAAGCCATTATTAATGGAAATAAATAATATAAAAAAAACTTTTTAATATACAACGCTTTTA
>NW_016161477.1:0-1913 GCF_001687245.7 Rhagoletis zephyria
ATGAAGTGCTTGAAATTGTCAGTGGTTTTAAAAATAAAATTGGAGGAAAAAAACTATTATCTGAGGGAGTCATAAAAGACTCTATAACATATACAGGGTACTTTTACACACAGTTAATTAATGAAAGCCTAAAATATGGTGTTGTTCCTGATCACTGGAAAACATCTATTGTTGTGCCAATTGAGAAAGTCAAGAACACAATCAGAGCCGACGAGATGAGACCAATTAATACGTTGCCTAGTGATGAAAAAATTCTTGAAACGGTAGTTATAAAACAACTAATAGAATATTTAGAAACTAATAAAATATAATTCTAAATAAATTGAGTAATATAGGGATACGGGGCGTTGAGCTAAAATGGTTTCAAAGTCTTATTACAAATCGTTACCAGAGAACACAGATTGGATCGTCCGTATCTGACAAAAGAAGTATAGTGGTTGGTCTACCTCAAGGCTCAGTGCTAGCACCTATATTATTTAATATATACATAAATGAGATTTCCAACGGTATTAAATATTGTGATATTAATCTTTTCGCTGATGACACGTTAATCATGTTAAGTGGTGACCTTATTACTGATATTGTTTCAAAACTACAAGATGACTTAAATAAAATATATAATTGGCATGGTCATATCCAGAAAAAATATTGATATGCATGAACTTCGTAGTTTAAACATAAACCAACAAAAAATAGAAAGGGTGCGGAGCTTTACGTATTTGGGTATAAAAATTGATGAGAAGCTACAGTTCAATGACCATATTGACTATACCGTAAGCAAAATAGCAAAAAAATGTACTTTATGCGGCGTACTTGCAAATTACTGAAAAGGAAATATAAAATAATGGTATATGGATCAATAATAAAACCTCTCCTCAATTATTGTCCAACAATTTTCTTCATAATGAATGATAGCCAAATTTATAAATTGCAGAAACAACAGAACCAAGCAATGAGATTCATTCTTCGAAAACGATATGACACGCCCATTAGAGACATGTTATCAGCCCTTGGTTGGCTAAGTGTGAAACAACAGCACTATCCCAATATAATGTAATGTATTACTTTATATCTGTTTTCCGTTCACTATTGTTCCGTAATTTCAACTTGTAATTGCCATGTATGAATGCCCTTCCAAATGATTTTATTAGGCTTAAGCAATGTAATATTAAATAACTAGGTTAAGTCAACATATATTGTAATGAATTAAGCTCAAGAGAGCTGTAATAAATAAATAATAACAAGCAAGTCAAAAGCTTAAAGATGTACAGCCGCAAATGGGATTTCCAGTTTTAAAAGTTAAGCAGGTCGTTCCAACTCCAAATTATTTGAATCAATGACCATATTATTATCCGGTATAAGTATATACTAAGGCTGGGAATTTCATCCGGATTTTTCAACTATCCGGATAAACCGAATATTCGAATATCCGGATACCTAAACGAAAAATCCGGATATCCGGATGCTACGATAATATTCGGATATCCGAATATCCGGATTTTTCGTTGAATAATGTTTACTGTATGCAGATCGAAAGTTATTAGATCGTTGAAGCACACATCGAAAAATTATTCACAAAAAGTATTTGTTCATTATTATATCTACGTCAGATCTATTCCGTGCACGTATATGAGTGCTAAAACACCAAGTAAAATTTGGGATCATTTCCAAAAAAGTGAGGACAAGAATAGTGCCATTTGTTTATTTTGTGGCAAAACGCTACAAAACAAAGGGTCAACTTCAAGCCTTTGGAACCACTATACATTTTTCCATATTCAAGAGAATGGCGTGGACGCAGCTTATCTCTCTGAATCTCGGCCAGAGTCTACACCGAGTAGCAGTTCATTAAAACGACACTTTGGAGACACACCTTCACAAAATTCGGAATGAAAAAGTTCGAACATCGCGTGTAG
>NW_016161477.1:4870-18034 GCF_001687245.7 Rhagoletis zephyria
TGTGAGTACTGGGTTCTTTTAAGTTCTGAGTACTTTCGAGTTCTTTTGTAAGTACTGAGTACTTTGGAAATATCCAGTATCGATACTTTTAAAAATCGGGCACTGTCGATCCTTTTGAGAATCGAGTTCTGAGTACTTTCGGTATCGATACTGCCCAACACTAATTAAAACTTAGCAACAGAGAAGCAGATCCACATTAACTTCAATCATACGTACCTTCAACTTATAAATAGATGTATGACATGCCGTGTATCACTACTACGATTAATTTTTATTTCCTTGCACACTGCAGAAATTTGTATTACTATTTATATTAGCCTAGGTCCCGGTATTAGTATTCTTCTTCATGTTCTTGCTCGTCTTCGCATTATCTTCGTCTAAGGATCTGTGCATCAGTTAGTTAAGACTTCTGAAACAGCTGGCGACCCTCCTAAATTTAGTTAAGAAATAAAAAAAACTGTATTGCGTCTGATATTGAGATTCCTACATATTTTATTTACCTGATGATTTAAGTTAAATTTGATTTTTTAAATTCGTGTCAAAGTTCTTAAATACAGTTCAGAAATTAGGCCTTTTTAAACCCATATCATTTGATACCCATATTTTTAATAATTGCTTCAACTTATTAAATAATTTGAGTTTACCTTTTTAAACAGGTGCCAACCCTCTTTAATATTGTGAATATTAAAACTAAGGATATCTTACCACCTTTGCTTCACGTCATATTTTAAGATTTCATCTAACTTATGCATACTTTACTTAAATTCTAATTTTAAAGCAGGTAGCAACCCTATTCAAAATATTTTAAAACCAAAACCTTGTTAAGACTTTTCCGACTGACACAGAAATTGCAAAACATATTTAAATTGTGTATCTAATTCCCTTAATTCAAGTTATATTTAATTTCTGAAACATATGGGAACCCTCTTATATAAAGTTAAAAAAAAATAAAAAGATTTTTAAGCCATCTCAATTTATACCCATAGTTTAATAATTCATTTGACTCATTAAATAATTTGAGTTAAACTTTTTAACAGGTGGAAACCCTCTTTAATGTTATAAATGCTCGAACTAAATATTTCTTAATATTCCTTTGTAAGACGACAATATTTCACATAATTTAATTTAATCCGACTTTACAAACAGATGTCAATCCTGTTCAAATTATTTTTGTTAAACCTTTTTCGTCAGGCACTTGTATTGTGATACATATTAAAAATATCTAAGACTCTTAATTCAAATTGACTTAAATTATAAAATCAGGTTGCAACCTTCCTACATGCAGTTCGGAAATAAAGTTTCTACAAAGAAATTTTGATTTATATTCATATTGAAGTTATTTATTTAACCTATTGCTTATATTGAATCTAACCTTGTAACAAGGTGGCAACTCTCTGCAAACTATTTTCGAAGCACAACATCTTTCGCTTGACTTCCATTTCAAGATATACATTTCAATTTTCTGCCTTTATTTAAGTCGAGCTTGCTTTTTGAAACAGGTGGAAACCCTCCTAAATAAAGCCTTTTCAAACCCATTTCGATCAATACTCATAATTTAATAATTGATTTAACTTAAAAATTATTTGAATTTCATTTTTTTGTCAGGTGGCAACCCTTTTTGAAAAAATAAGAAGTTACTGTACATCCACAGGCCAAGCCCTTTACTTTGATACCTCACTTTGTAAAATCGAACGAACGGTACAGATCTGATATGACGATAAAATTTTCGCTATTATGCATTCATATGTACCTACATACACACGGTGCAGCGAACAAAGGTGGCGCCATCAGTGGTACCGCTACTTTGGTTTTGCCGATTTTGACAGCTGTGGTAACTAGTAAATAAAACTTTGTTTACAAATCAGCGACAAAGGGAAATTTGAATTATAAGTGAAAAATCAGTTTATTCTTCTTCTTCTTTATTGGCGCTGTAACCGCCTAAGCGATTTTGGCCGAGTCCAAAACAGCACGCCAGTCACTTCTCTTCTGTGATAACTGACACAAATTGGAAATACCAAGTGAAGCCAAGTGCTTCTCCTCCTAGTCTTTCCAACGCAGAGGAGGCCTTCCTCTTCTTCTGTTACCAGTATCGCGGCCCGCGTTGAATACTTTCAGGGAAGCAGCGTTTCTGTCCATTCCATCGACATGGCCAAGCCAGCGTAGCCGCTGAACTTTAATTCGCTGCACTATGTCTATATCGTTGTAACGCTCATACAGCTCATCCTTAAATCGTCTGCGGTACTTGCCATCGCCAACGTGTAAAGGTCCGTAAATCTTTCATTGTCCATGCCTCCGCGCCATACACCAGCACAGGCTGAGAGTGATTCTCCGTTGGATTTCAAAGCTGACATTATTATTGCTGTTAATGCTGGTTCCCAAATAAACGAAGTCGTCTACTTTTTCAAACTTGTAACTGTCAACAGTGACATGGGTGCCAAGACGCGTATGCTCTGACTGTTTGTGTGATGACAGGAGCAGGGATACATTTTTAGACGAATTTTTGCGGGATACTTATTTTTTCCGGTCAGTATAAATGTGGATACTTTTTTAAATAGGCCAAAATTTTATATTTCCTATAAAGCTTTTTTCGTTCAAAAATCGATTTTCATTAAAGATGGTAGAAAGCATTACGTTTTCTGAACGTATAAAGAATCGCTACTTAAGCGTGAAATTAAAGCATTTTATTTTTTGTGAACGAAACAATGAACATATGAAGAGATCTCACCAAAATAGGTATAAGCGCAATTGCTTTAATTAGCTTAAATGATGCTTTAAGCAAGATCTTAATATACATATCGTCGTTTAAAGTACAAAACCGCGTATCAACAAAAAGCAAAACCGCGTATGTGACGTTGCATAAATTATTTTCTAGAGAGTAAAAACACTTATATTTCAAAATGGTTCTCTTTTTTATAAAGCAATCGCATTTCTGGCTAGTATATTTCAGGACGAATGGATAAGGATTGAGCCAAGAGCTTGTGTGAGCAAATCCAATTTTTGGCAGCAAATGTCAGTTACGCGGTTTTGCAGAATGACGATACGCGGTTTTGTACTTTAAACGACGATATACATATGTATATAAAGTAAATTATACTCTTTCTGTAGTAATCTCTTTCATATCACATATTTTCATTTGTTAATTTAAAAAGAAAGAAGATTTCAATGTAGTTTAAAAAACTAACTTTGATTTATTTAAGGAGACTTTTATGAATTTTACTGAAAAGACTTTAAATACACTCTAAAAAATTTGTATTTATTTGCGCATATTAGGAGAGGTAACCAGTTTCCTCTTTTAATGTGTGCAAATTCGCACGCCGTGTAATAAAATTAATCATTGCCTGTTTACTCTTACATACCAAATTTGTCGCAAGAGCAAAATTACACATAACATGTTTAAAATAAAGTAATGTTTATTATTAGTATAAAATGAGTAGTCCACTTGCAAACAGCGTTATGTGATTTTATAATAGATAGCCATAAATTTGAAAAAGCGACTACGACAACAAGTAACATTTAAATTGAATCTTTTTTATTATTACCTGAAAATTTGGATAAATAGGAGCCTTATAAAATTGTAACATAACATAACATGTCATAAGATAACATTAACAGTCTATACGACCTAAAGCAGCTTTCTAAGTTCATCAGAAGATTGATACTTTTGAAAGTTCATAAATAAGTATGATAGCGACTTTTGGAAGAAGACTTAACATTTGATGCTATTTTTTCAGAATATAAAAATATTTTCCACTCTGTTGTTAGTGGACATGAAACTACTTTAAATACTGGTACGTAATCCGCCAAAAACTAAGAATCGAAAAAATTTTACATAGCGCACTTTGCAAGTAGACTACTCAAATGTATTTGTAGTTTGAAAATTTTTGCAATTTTAAACATTCTATATATGTGTATNTTGAAAAATAGATACTTTTCAGTAGTAGTTTTACATGCTCTTTTTAGAGCAAAATACTTATACACAAAAAATGTACTTTATAAATTGAAATTACAAATGTTTCATTTTATGCACATGTATTCCAAGTCCTTATGATGGGTTAAATTATGTATTTTTCATGCAAATGTTTGGTTTTCTTACAAATTATGAGATGTATATGTAAAAAAAGAAAATTGGATACATTTGGATATATTTTTGGCTTGGTCAGGGATACATTTTCTTGAGACGGCGCGGCAACACTGGACAGGAGATACTCGTTTTGTCCTCGTTCACCACCAGACCCATTCGCTTTGCTTCTCTATCCAATCCCGAGAAGGCAGAACAGACGTAGCCCTTGTTTTTACCGATAATATCGATGTCGTCGGTATACGCCAGCTCTTGTAATGTATGCTCTTGTAAAGTACTGTGCTTGAGCGGTTCAGTTCTGCGGCTCTTATTATCTCCTCCAGCATCAGATTAAAGAAATCACACGAGAGGGAGTCACCTTGTCTGAAACCTCGTTTGGTATCAAACGGCTCGGAGAGGTCCTTCCCTATTCTGACGGAGCTGGTGGTATTGCTCAATGTCATTTTACACAGCCGTATTACCAAATTCCAAATTCAGACATCGCGGCATAAAGACAACTTTTTTTCGTGCTATCGAAAGCGGCTTTGAAATCGACAAATAGATGGTGTGTGTCGATCCTATTCTCGCGGGTCTTTTCCAAGATTTGGCGTATTGTGAATACCTGATCTATGGTGGATTTTCCAGGCCTAAAGCCACACTGATAAGGTCCAATCAGTTCGATGACGGTGGTCTTCAGTATTTCGCACAATACACTCGATAAGACCTTATAACCTATGCTTAGAAGGCTGGTTCCGTGGTAGTTGGCGCGAATGGCAGAATCGCCTTTCTTGTGGATTGGGCAGAGCGCACTTAAATTCTAGTCGTCGGGCATGCGTTCATCTGACCATACTCTGCATAAGGGTTGAGGCATGCATTTTATCAACTCCTTGCCACCGTACTTGAATTGCTCAGCTGACAGGCTGTCAGCCCCAGCAGCCTTGTTGTTTTTCAAGCGCGCTATCGCTATTCGTACCTCGTCATAGTCAGGTGGTGGAACATCGACTCCATCGTCAACGACTGGGGGCTCGGTTTCGTCTTCTCCACTAATTTCAGCGCTCTTCGCACTCACATATTTCGGCCTCTCTCTTCTTATTGCAGCAAATACGTCTCGCTCCCTTCTTCAGTTCCCTATAACGGTCCCACATGACTCGCGTTGCGCCCGATCGCAGCGTGACCCTATAGGCGGCGTCTTTTTTGTCTGCGGCTTCTTGACACTCCTCATCGTTGTTCTTTCGGGGTCGCTGAAATCTAACAACTTCTTCGGCGGCGGTACTTAATGATTGGGAAATGTGGTTCCACTGCTCGCTTATCTCGGATTGTTGAAGAGAGCTCTCAGAGAGAAGGTGTGTGAGTCGAGTGGAGAATAAATTGGCCGTCTGTTGTGATTGCAGCTTTTCGGTGTTAAGCTTTCCTTGCATTGTTGGGCGCACATTTTTTGCTGCACAGAGGCGGGGGCGTATGTTGGCTACAACAAGATAGTGGTCCGAGTCGATGTTTGGTCCTCGGAGTGTACGTACGTCTGAAACGATGGAAGCATGCCTTGCGTCTATCAGAACGTGGTCGATTTTATTTCTCGTTTTTCAATCTGGAGACAGCCATGTAGCTTGGTGGATGCTCTTATGCTGGAACCTAGTTTCACATATTACCATGTTTCGGTCCCCGGTAAAGTCGATCAGCCTCAATCCGTTACCGGAAGTTTCGTCGTGGAGGCTGAATTTTACGACAGTGGCGCCAAAGATCCCTTCCTTGCCTTTTGCCCCTTTTAACAGCGTGTCGTGGGCAGCGCTCATATGTAATCTTTAATCGCTCATACAAGAGATCTTTAGACGCCTCGTCCTTCTCTTCCGTCGGGGCATGGGCGCAGATGAGCGAGATGTTGAAGAATCTAGCTTTGATGCGGATCGTGGCTAGACGTTCGTCCGCCGGGGTGAACGCCAGTACTTGGCGACCGAGTCTCTCTCCTACCACGAATCCAACACCGAATTTGCGCTCCTTTACCATCAAAGCAGGCATATTCTAAAATTTCAAATCGACTCGATTTCGATAATTTTTTCGATGGTTTTTAACCCAAAAATTTACAAGTCTCGCATTAAAATGATTTATTTCATATCGCTGCTGCTTCTTTTACGGTTTTCAATTAGAATATTCACTCTTTTCATCAGGTATAATTAAAAAATATTTGGAAAATCGAGTCGATTTCAAAGTTTCGAATTTCAGAACATGCCCGTATATCAAAATCTCGAAACCGCCTTTCAGGAAAACACTTGGAAAATTTGATTTTTTTGGGGAAATATAACAAAAAAAGAGTTATTTTCTTAAACTTATTTTATATGAAAAAACTTTATCTATTAATCTTGTAAAAATGTATTTTATTGTTTTTGTATGAAAAAATATTCGAATGTAAATAATCTTGTAAATTTGCATATTGAGTAATACCTTGATGGTATCGATTTATCCCTGCAAGTACAAAACTACTTGGTAAATTGAGAAAAGTATCGAGTATGTACTAGGATTTACTTGTATCGATTTATCCCTACATATAACCAAATTAATCAGAAATTACCTAAATAATAAGACGACTTTCCCGGTAAACCTGTATACATATAAGGAATACATAAATAGGTGGAATTTACATTAGCTGAGTTTGGGAATCGCCTAATAAAAAAATTTAGATTGGCGCTTACACATATGTTAGTGTTTGGCCGAGCTTCTCCTCCGATTTGTGGCGTGCGCCTTGATGTTGTCACACAAAGCTGAGCGTACTACAGTTTCACGCCGACTCCGAACGGCGATGGTATTTTTATGAGAAGCTGTTTTTCATGACAGAAACACACTACGAGGTTTGCCATTGCCTGCCGAGGGACGACCGCTGTTAAGAAAAAACCTNCGTACTACAGTTTCACGCCGACTCCGAACGGCGATGGTATTTTTATGAGAAGCTGTTTTTCATGACAGAAACACACTACGAGGTTTGCCATTGCCTGCCGAGGGACGACCGCTGTTAAGAAAAAACCTTTTTTCTATATTATTTTTGCGGTGTTGCTTTGACTAGGGCTTGAACCCAGGCGCTGCGGAGTGGAAGCGCGAACTGCTTACCACTACACCACAGCGGCCGACTTATAAAAAAAATCTTTACGACACGGGTGGGTAAAGCGGCAATAACGCACTTGAAGCAAAGCACTACAAGTATTTATTATATATTATGTTCTGAAAGAGAATGTTACACAAGCCTGGATTTATTTTGGCAGGAGTATTTTTTTCCTAAAGTTTTCACATTCGTAAACATGACCAATTTCGTTAAAGTGAAGTCCCTTGGCAACTTTAGTCGCAAGGCTTCACACTTACTTTTCCTTGCCCATTCCATCGTATTTCTTGGATGGCGGTGATGTCAGCCTTTTTATTCCCGAGGACATCATCCAGCCAGGCAGAGGCACCTTCCATCATATCCTTAAATCATAGTCCTTTTCCTTTATACGGGTGTTTGGTTGCTACCCAGAGGATACCTGGATATAAATATCCGGACGTTGTGAGCTGCGATTTGAACCGTAAGCACAAGAATCGCCAATTTCTACTGATGCTTCTGTAATCAAATATCGATCTTAAAATTAAAAAGTCATGATATGGGGCTTGGATTACAAGTGGAGCCTCAAACCTTGCTTTTACTTGCACTAACACTATGCAAATTTCTCGGGTTGAAGCCTTCCCTTGACTAGTCAGGCTGAACTGCTGCCGAAAAAGGAAGACTTTCATAAACAAAAGGCTTTAGCCATCCATCTGGCGTGATGAATCGTTCCTGGGGCACACACAATTAGATTGCCCGAAGATGCAGCACTCAGAAACAATGCAGTAAACTCAAAAAATTCTTTGTAGTCATCACGAACATGTTCCCTTTTTAAATTACATTTGACAGTAAAACTGGCGTACAAAGATTAAATGGTTTACTTAACATCCACAGAGATATAGCAGTTACGAACGAAGAAATATTGAATACAATTTATTCTTTTTAAGACGAGACAGTAGAGAAATGATATTTCTAATATTTGATTACAGGAGCATCAGTAGAAATTGGCGAGACAGCCGTAATAAAATTTATCGGGCACCTTTCGCATTTGTCGTCTGAATTAGCCGCATTTGAAACAATACTCAGTTCAAGGGCGAGCATGGCAACGACTTCAATATCAATAAAGATGGGGTGCAATAATACCATACGAGTCAAACCACGCCAACTGTGTCAATGAATTTTCATTGATCTTCTGGAAAGTGAAGACAATTGTGGGAATCTGTAGATAATTATAGAACAAAAATACACTTTGGACGGTTTTTCGAAATTGCACTTCGTTTTTGTTTTTTTGGTATTATAAGAATATTGCAATTTTTGAGAGTAAATTTCGTAACTCGCGACCCATTTGATGAAATTTGATGAAATTTTTCTTGAGAGTTGCTGAAGCTTTTCCCTTTACAATAGAAAGATTTGCAGAATAAAATTTGCAAAACAATTAATTCTTTAATAACAATAATTTAAACAATTGCAATTATTTATATATTCTTGACCCGTGATTGCAGTGAAATTTTGGCACAATATACTCTAAACTCTTGTTTTTAAGTTCCAAAAAGAAAAAATTGGTCTTTACAATTTTGACAGTCGCTATCGATTTTGTAAATAAACATAAGTTGTAAATAAAGATAGATGTTTCAAGTTATACGTTAAATAATGTACGTACTTGTATAATTATTCANACCCGTGATTGCAGTGAAATTTTGGCACAATATACTCTAAACTCTTGTTTTTAAGTTCCAAAAAGAAAAAATTGGTCTTTACAATTTTGACAGTCGCTATCGATTTTGTAAATAAACATAAGTTGTAAATAAAGATAGATGTTTCAAGTTATACGTTAAATAATGTACGTACTTGTATAATTATTCATTAATTAACATAAGAATGCTATCACTCACACAAGCTTATATGAAAATAGCTATTTACTCAAGGCTTAAAGGTGAGAACTTTAAATTGGAACTTAAAATCAAGGGTTTAGAGTATATTGTGCAAAAATTTCACTGCAATCGCGGGCCTAGTATATATAAATAATTGCAATTGTTTAAATTATTGTTATTATAGAAGTAATTGTTTTGCAAATTTTATTCTGCAAATATTTCTATTGTAAAGGGAAAAGCTTCAGCAACTCTCAAAAAAAATTTCTCAAATTCCATTAAATTGGTCGCGAGTTACGAATTTTTCTCTCAAAAATTGCAATATTCTTATAATACCAAAAAAAACAAAAACGAAGTGCAATCTCGAAAAACCGTCCAAAGTGTATTTTTGTTCTATAATTATCTACAGATTCCCACAATTGTCTTCACTTTCCAGAAAATCAATGAAAATTCATTGAAACAGTTGGCGTGGTTTGACTCATACGCAATAAGGCCATAATCGCTTTATTTCGCTTGGAGATTTGAAATAAAGCCATAAATTAGAAACGGCCTTATTTCCAACTAGAAATGTAAATAAAGCCATTATGGCTTCATTGCGACTTTTAAAATTTTTTGGAAAACATAAGACCAGTTTTTGCGGAGAAGGGCTGGGTGCGGCGCGAGTACAGTGCAGCGGGACGCGGGGGAGCGAGCAAATGTGCACCCGCCTTGTTATGCACTCGCAAAATTTAAACTTACATAAGTACATACAAGTTACGCACTCGCAAAATTAACATAAGTAAATATATTTATATTCCAGAATCCAATAAATCCAGAATTATTTCATTTTATTAGTACGGTACATTCCGTTTAGCTGCTTTTACTTCTACTGTAAATGATTTGGTGCACTTAAGCGAAATGTGCAGCAAAGCGGAAAAAACAAAAACTTTGATTTGTTTTGTTTTAGATTTTAAGATTTGTTCCCATACTGTTTCATGAAATTGTGGGCGTAGAATACGTCTTACGTTTCGATATGGAGGCTATGCTTAAATGTTGTGTAATTTTTACAGCTTCACCAAAATCCTCATTGAACGAGAACTAATGAAGCGATTTCAAAGAAAATTATGGCGTTTCAAAAATATAATTCCGAACTTACCGACAGATTCATTTTTGGAAGTAGCCAATTCGGTTTCTGTCGTAGAAACAACGGTAAATATTAGTTTATTTTGGGGTCAATTTTGAGCCTTTAAAGTGCTCTAGAAACTTATGATTTGCAGATATTACTTTCATTTTCGGGACATAGGTTCTTTGGATCAATAGAAATATTATCGTGTACAATTTTTTTATAAATTCAACAAATATTGAGCATTTTAAGGCAAAAAATTGTTGAAAAAATTATCAATTTTATTTTTTTATATATTACCAAAATGCTCGAAAGCCACTCAAACGATTTTGTTTTCGTTTTCTTTAACTCAAGTTTTTTCCTTTCGTCTGCTATATGGGAGGTATTGATTGATATATTCTAAGTATGTTTATTTTATTCAAATATATAGGCATAACTGATTTTTCATACAAAATCAGTTCGTCAGTGGGGTACAATAACACCATACGCAATAAGACCATAACGGATTTATTTCGCTTTGGGATTGGAAATAAAACCATAATTTCGAAACGGCCTTATATCTAGCTGGAAATGGAAATAAAGCCATTATGGTTTTATTGCGCTTTTTAAAATTTTTGTTTGGAAAACAGTTTTTGCGGAGAAGGCTTGGGTGGCGGCGCGAGTGTAGTGCAGCGACGCGGGGGAGGGAGCAAATGTGCACCCGCCAAGTTATGAACTCGCAAAATTAAAACTTACATAAGTACATACATATATTTATTTTCCAATATCAAATAATTATTTATTTAATTTTATTAGTAACTAGCAGACCCGGCGAACTTCGTCCCGCCCAAAATTTATTTCTTTATTCAAATAATTGTTACAAAGTTTTCACCACAATTCAAGTTCACATATGGTTTTGTGGTCGTCAGAAAGCATATCCTCCATTGCCGTCTTAAATAACCTAACGAAAGCGTTACGTCCGTGAAGAAGTTCTTGCGGAAACAATGATCCAGCTCGATGGTGAATCGTCCTTGAATCTGTGCCTTAAAACATTTCAAACTGTAAAACAACCATTTAATTCCACCTATAAGAAAAAAGTATCCTATATGTTAATCCAGGCAGTAAACTGCCTACGCGCCAAATTTCAAACAAAACGGAACATTGATCCTATATGTTAATCTAGGAAAACGCTACCTACGTACTAAATTTCAAGCAAATCTGACGATAAATACAAATTTTTTGAATAGATCCGTCCCTGGTCAACTTCGCGTACCTACGTACCAAATTTTAAGCAAATCGGACCATAATAAGATTTTTTCAAATAGATCGGTCTCTGGTCCACTTCCCGGAAAAAAGGATCCTATATGCTAATCTAGAGAAAAAGCTACCTATGCACCAAATTTTAAGCAAACCGGACCATAAAAACGATTTTTTCCAATAGGCCGGTCACTGGTCCACTTTCAGGAAAAAAGGATCCGATTTGCTAATCTAGGCAAAAAGCTACCTACGCACCAAATTTTAAGCAAATTCGTCCATACTAAGACTTTTTCGAATAGATCGGTGGCAGCTATCTGGAAGTATTTTACATAAAAAATTTACTAAGTATTGCCCGGTTTGTAGAGTGCAGTTAAAGAAAACACATGAAAACGCACGTTTTTTTTAAATTCGAAAAAATGTAAATATTTCAAAAACGGTGACACTTTTACCTGAAAATTTTTTGTTTATCAAGGAGCTCACCCCCCCACCTACCTTGCCCTAAAGTTTGGCACGTTACTTCTGGGACACCCTGTATAAAGAGAAGTCCCTTTTTTTTGTAACAGGTAATCTCGCGAACGGCTGGTCCGATTTTAATGAAATTTTGTATATAAATAGCTTTCAGCAACCACCATGTTTTAGGCTAAAAAAATGTACTTTTTTCCGGTAGGTGGACCAGGGACCGATCTATTCGAAAAAATCTTATTATGGTCAGATTTGTTTAAAACTTGGTACGTAGGTAGCTTTTTCCCTAGGTTAGCATATAGGATCCTTTTTTCCGGGAGTGGACCAGGGACCGATCTATTCAAAAAAATCGTATTTATGATCCGATTTGCTTAAAATTCGGTACGTGGGTAGCTTTTTGCCTAGGTTAGCATATAGGATCCTTTTTTTCCGGGAAGTGGACCAGGGACCGATCTATTCGGAAAAATCGTGTTTATGGTCCGATTTGCTTAAAATTCGGTACGTAGGTAGCTTTTTGCCTAGCTTAGCATATAGGATCATTTTTTCCCGGGAAGTGGACAAGGGACCGATCTATTCGAAAAAATCGTATTTATGGTCCGATTTGCTTAAAATTCGATACGTAGGGAGCTTTTTGCCTAGGTTAGCATATAGGATTCTTTTTTCCGGGAAGTGGACCAGGGACCGATCTATTCGAAAAAACGTATTTATGGTCCGATTTGCTTAAAATTTGGCACGTAGGTAGCTTTTTGCCTAGATTAGCGTATTGGATCCTTTTTTTCGGGAAGTGGAGCAGGGACCGATCTATTCGAAAAAATCGTATTTATGGTCCGATTTGCTTAAAATTTGGTACGTAGGTAGCCTTTTGTCTAGATTAGCATATATGATCCTTTTTTCCGGGAAGTGGACCAGGGACCGATCTATTCGAAAAAATCGTATTTATGGTCCGATTTTCTTAAAATTTGGTACGTAGGTAGCTATTTGCCTCGATTAGCACATATGATTCTTTTTTTCCGGGAAGTGGACCAGGAACGGATCCAATCGAAAAAATCGTATTTATGGTCCGATTTGCTTAAATTTTGGTACGTAGGTAGCTTTTTGCCAAGATTAGCATATAGAATTCTTTTTTTTCCGGGAAGTGGACCAGGGACCGATCTATTCGAAAAAGTCTTATTATGGACGAATTTGCTTAAAATTTGGTGCGTAGGTAGCTTTTTGCCTAGATTAGCATATAGGATCCTTTTTTCCCGGGGAGTGGACCAGTGACCGACCTATTGAAAAAAATCGTTTTTATGGTTCGATTTTCTTAAAATTTGGTACGTAGGTAGCTTTTTGCCAAGATTAGCATATAGGATTTATTTTTCCGGGAAGTGGACCAGGG
>NW_016161477.1:18638-24251 GCF_001687245.7 Rhagoletis zephyria
ATAAAAAATTTACTAAGTATTGCCCGGTTTGTAGTTGCAGTTAAAGAAAACACATGAAAAGGCACGATTTTTTTTTAATTCGAAAAAATGTAAATATTTCAAAAACGGTGACACTTTTACCTGAAAAATTTTTGTTTATCAGTGAGCTTACCCACCCACCTACCTTCCCCTAAAGTTTGGCACGTTACTTCTGGGACACCCTGTATAATTAGTATAGATAATTTCTATCAATTAAAAAAATTCAGTATCATAGTGTATCATAGTACGTACATACATATGTATATGTTTTAACAAAATCGAACAAACAAGCTTATTCGATAACGGAACAAAGAACCACTAAACTTAATTTCGGCGCGCACATAACACTGTGGGTAATAGCATTGCCGAGATATTGGTACGGCTAGAGCTGGTACTTTGAAGTAGCGCGGCCGAAGGTCGTCTACGCAAAAAGGAGTTGTGCAAGTAAAAATATTGCATATGACATACCCGAATTTCGGAAACATGAAACTATTTTAATTATTGGTACTCAAAATAGTGTTTAAGAAAGGTTGTTAGTTTTTTGATTTAAAGTTGCTGGCAGGAGTTAACATCTCATAAATAATGTTCGGAATGTGTTTTCTACAGATAACTTTTGAAATATCAAAAAAAAGTTAATTTCCGTTCACGGATTCGTAGTACTGGGGTTTCAAAATGCGTCTATATGATATCCCTTTGACGAAATGATTTGATGATTACCAATGATTTTCCCAAGTGTTTTTAACCCATTATTGTCTGTACTATATAAACGACTCCAATTCAACCCATGTTTAAAAGTTTACTATTATTATTAAAACGAAATTGCTTTAATAAGTTTGCACCTACTGGTATTAATTTCATTTCAGATAGAATAAAAGATAAGTAGGTATAACTGGGGATACCGGATTTGGACAATTATCAATCGACTTTTCACATTAGAAGTGGTCCACATGAAAAGCTGGGATGTTTTCTTGAATTATTGCACTTTGCTTTAAAATATCAGATATTATAAAGTGGAAAGAGAGTAAAATAATCAAAACGTTATGCCTTCTCAAGTAATGTTTTAAAAATTAACACGCCTAAGTGCCCGTTGTACTAAAAAAAGTACACTCCCAAAAGTTAACTTTTAAGCTTTTTTCATTAATTTTAATTCTTTAGTTTGTTTAAAATGGCTTTTATGATCACATAAATAAAAGTAGATATANAGATATTATAAAGTGGAAAGAGAGTAAAATAATCAAAACGTTATGCCTTCTCAAGTAATGTTTTAAAAATTAACACGCCTAAGTGCCCGTTGTACTAAAAAAGTACACTCCCAAAAGTTAACTTTTAAGCTTTTTTCATTAATTTTAATTCTTTAGTTTGTTTAAAATGGCTTTTATGATCACATAAATAAAAGTAGATATAATAAAATTCCAACCGTTTTTGTTTGGGCGTAAATGGGTTAAACTGTGAAAAATTGCGGTAACAATGTTAACACATACGACGAGAGTTTCTTTATTCACATTCCGAACATTCGGAATACATTTTTCTGTTCACTTATTCATTAGAACGTTGTTGCCGGATAAAATGGGGCCGGACAATCGGAGCGCATTCTTTTCATTTCGTCTCTAGTACGGAATTCATAGAATATTGCATGAAAACAATGGCGCTTGAGTAACCAAGTAAATTTTTGCAAATTGTTTTGCGAAAAAACTTAATTAAATGTTAATAAGCTGATACCTGATAATTTCAATCTCGTCTGTTTCTTTATAACCATTGTTCCTGATAAACTACACGAGTTCTTTTCTAGATCCGGACTGAATATTAAAGAAACACGCCCACGGTCAATTAATAGAAGAAATGTGTAATCCACAAACAGTGTGGACAGATATGAATTTTTAGTTGAAGCAGTTGTAATTTTAATTACTTTATTACTCATTTGTACAATTTTGAATATGACTTTATTTCACTTCTGGATTGGAAATAACGTCTTATGGTTTTATTTCTAAAACAAAATGGAAATAAGACCATATAACCTTATTTCGTCTGGTGTTATTGCACCCCACCCACTTCGTCATCACTCTGCAAACGCGTGCTAGAGCTTGAAGTGAAAGAAAACAAAAAGTATGTGTGTGTAAGTATTTCGTAAATACATACATACGTACATATGTTGATTGTAATTAATGTGGATCTGTTTTCTTGTAGTAATCTCTGTATGTATGTACCAAGAATGATAGAATACAAGATTGCGCCGCCATGGCCGTTGACATTAGTTTACCACAAGTAAACAAAGAATAAAGCGAAAAGAAGAACGAGTTGAAACTGCCAAAACAGTTCACTTTACAGCAAAAAACGTGTTTTAATTTTGCTAAATGCGAAAATATAGAATTTTTCACCTAATCTATTAGAGAATATTGAACGTTTTAGCAGAGAACGTTTATAAATGAGAAGGCGCATTTTCTGTGTGAACTAATTGCTGCCAGAAATTTTGGGGTGCAGTCGGCCAAATATACCACTCGTCGGCTGCCACCATACCAAAAATTTTTCCGTTTACCATAGTTCAACGCGAAAAATAAGAAGAAAACAGGTAAGAGGAACAGCAATATAATAAGCACAGGCAGATGGGATGCTTGCGGAGGCGAGCGTGTAGCATAGTTTAAAGCAAAATTAAAAATAAAAACGAATAACAAAAGAGAAACAGAAATCTAATAAGCACTAGGCAGAGGGGGTGCTTGCGGATACAGGCGCGTGCTTGTGTCGGATCAAAACAAACTCTAAAATAACAAGTAAGGAAGTCTAAGTTCGGGCGGAGCCGAACATTAAATACCCGGCGCAAGTATTAAATATATGTTTTTTCACTTTTCCGAAACCTTCCGCTAGATGGTAAGCCGGGTTGTATCAATTTTGAGTAAATTAGCGTCCTTCAATTTCGAAATATTGAAGTTTCAAGCATTTCTGAAATTTACCGTTATATGAGAATCGGCCGTTATTTTAGTCCGATTTCAATAATTTTCAACGTTTTGCTTACACGTGGCAAGCACAATAACCATACCGAGTTTGGTACAAATTGGTAGAACGGTTACCGATATACTTATATGTGATCATAAGTGGGCGGTGCCACGCCCATTTTCCAAAATTTTACCATAAACGTATTTCTTGGTAAAGAATTGTTGCAAGCATCAATTTTGAATAAATTAGCTTCAATATTTACTGATTTATCGAAGATTTTGTATTTCTCTAAATTACCGTTATATGGGATGTGGGCGTGGTTATTGTCCGATTTTAAAAAGTTTCGGCGGTTTTTTATGCTGTACCAAGGCCAACAACTGTGCCAAGTTTGGAAGAAATTGGTGCAGCGGTTACCAAGATATACACATGTAACCATAAGTGGGCGTGGCTACGCCCATTTTCCAAAAATTTATAATATTCTTATTTTTCGTCTAAAACTTATTATAAATATCAATTTTGAGTGAATAATCTCCAGTAGTTACTAAAATATCGCAGTTTTCGTATTTCTGAAAATTACCGTTATATGGGAAGTAGGCGTGGTTATTGAGCGATTTTAAAAATTTTCGGCCATTTGGTATGTTATGCGAAGGCCAACAACTGTGCCAAGTTTGGAAGAAATTGGTGCAGCGGTTACCAAGATATACACATGTAACCATAAGTGGGCGTGGCTACGCCCATTTTCCAAAAATTTATAATATTCTTATTTTTCGTCTAAAAATTATTGTAAATATCAATTTTGAGTGAATTATCTTCAGTAGTTACTAAAATATCGCAGTTTTCGTATTTCTGGAAATTACCGTTATATGGGAAGTGGGCGTGGTTAAAGTCCGATTTCGCCCATTTTCAATACCAACCTACCTTGGATTAAGGGAAACCTACATACCAAATTTCGTTGAGATATCTCAATTTTTGCTCGAGTTATCGTGTACACGGACAGACGGACAGACGGACAGACGGACAGACGGACGGACAGACAGACATGGCTTAATCGATTTCTTTTTTCATCCTGATCATTTATGTATACATTTGTCTATATCTATCTCGATTCGTTTTGGCTGTTACAAACAACCGTTATGTGAACAAAATTAATATACCCTTGTGCACAAGTGCGCTCGGGTATAAAAATGGAAGTCAGAACGACAAGTGTACAGAAAGAAGCAGGAAAACGGGGAAAGGAGCGGGCTTTTGTACATTTGCTTGCTTGCCGAAAATATGATATTTGCGTGAAATCGATTTGCTGATTGCAAATTGATTTTTGCAAACATGTATGAATTTTTCTGTTTCAGCAAAACATGTATGCATTTTTCTATTTCAGCTAAGTTGGTAAGATTTTCTGAGGGAATATTTCCACAATGCATACGTACATACATATATCTATCCACATATATATATACGTACATACATATATCTATCTATTGGAGCATTTCATGAAATTTCATCTATGTATACATGCGCAATAGGCTCTTTATAAGTTTCGTGATACATATGTATATACATAAATATGTACAAACGCGTATATATGTATGTATGTACATATGTCAATCACCTACAAATGAAAATCTGTTTTGCATTGACATCGGTCCGTTTAAATACCGTTATTATAGTCTGATTGGGTAAGTATAAATGCGCGAAAATGAAAGATTTCGCCAGACGCCCACATTGCCCCAACCAACACCTTCATTTGCGGCGCCCACTTTCCTCACTTCGCCGTTGGAGGCCAGCGACTGAAGCGTGGGGCGGTCCCAACCCTCAACCTTGGTAAGTTGTTTTCATTAAGTTTAGTGCATGAAGTTGATTAGTGAGTGCAGTGGACATATGTGTGTAGGAATATGTATGTACGTATGTACATATGTATATATACAATACAATGAGTGCATTCCAAAATAGTAAATATGCATATATATGGGCTATTCCATGGTGCTGGTGAAAGTGATTATGCTGTCAGCCATTGTTATTTCTGCTTGTTTGTGAAATGAGCAAACGTTTGTGAAGACATTTATAAACGCGTTTTACTTCATTAGTTAATTAATAATTGTATATTAAAGTATTACAAACGCATGCGAACCTTTTAAGGATAATATATTTGTGTAAATAAAAGTTATAAGTGTGGTGTTATAATAAAATATAGTGATAGTAGGCGGGATATTTTAACAACAAATAATAGTATCCCCACCGTGTTTCATAAAAAATTCAGTATACTTCGCAAGGAATAGCAATTATTATTTTACGTGGAATGGCCCATATGTATGTATTATGCTTGTTTGTGTGTGTACATATGTATGTCATTTGCTCCTTTGTGTGTGTTCCAAAATTTTAAACGTGTGTGAATGTGTAAATGTGTGACTGGTGGGGCAGGTCCTTGTGACTAGTGAAAGTGATTATGTATAATTATTATGCATATGTATATTGTATGTTTATTGATTATTATTGATGTATTATGTATATTGAGGATGTATTATGAATATATGTATATCGTCGTTTAAAGTACAAAACCACGTATCAACAAAATGCAAAACCGCGTATGTGAGGTTGCATAAATTATTTTCTACATAGATTATTTTCTAGATAAATTATTTTCAGGACGAATGGATAAGGATTCAGCCAAGA
>NW_016161477.1:26127-31041 GCF_001687245.7 Rhagoletis zephyria
TATTTATTTATATACGTCGGACTTTCTTCTGTTTGCCCATCCATCAGCAGCAGACACTCAACATTTTAATTCAAGTAGAAAGTAACGTAATTTTAATTTAAAACTAATTCAATGAATTAATTAAATACAATTACAATCTGAATTGGCATGGCCAATGCCTAACGCTGACGAGATGACATGATAAGATTAGTAGCTTTATGTCTATTTTGAATCTACCTAATGGGCAGTAGCGCCGGCGTTTTCAGACGCGCCGGCGTCGCCGCCGCCGCCGATTCTTTTTCAAGCTGACCACGCCGCCGCCGCAAAGCCTGTCGGCGTAAACCTCTAGTATGTATGTACATTCAGCTTAAGTAACCAACATTTTTGGGTACCGTGAATATTTTAAAGTTATCTGAAGAAATGCTCGTATATTTATTATAATAGGGATGCGAACTGATTTTAGAAATTTTTGGCCTTATTCATAAAAAATAAAGTAGGTTTAAAGAGCTTTATAAAATGACGTTTTCATACATTTTTCAGTTTATAAGTATTCATAACAGAATCGATAAAAATATCGATAACCAAATCGATAAAAATATCGATAACAATATCGATAATGAAATCGATAAATATTGATAGCAAAATCGATAACAAAATCGATGAATACCGATAACAATATCGATAAATATCGATAACAAAATCGATAAATAGCGATAACAAAATCAATAAAAATATTGATAACGAAAACCAATAAATATCGATAACAAAAAATATAAATATCGATAACAAAATCTATAAAAATATCGATAATAAAATCGATAAAAATATCGCTAACCAAATAGTTAAAAACATCGATTACAAAATCGATAAAAATATCGATAAGCTCCGAAAATATCGATATTAAAATTGATAACAATATCGATAAAAATTTCAATAAAAAAATCGATAACAAAACCGATAAAAATATCGATTATTTTATCTATAAGTCCCGAGAATCCCGAAAATCTCTAAAATCCCAAAATAGTTCCCAGATTGAGCCTCTGTGTCTCTCTATCTCCTTTCCTCTTTAATTACCTTTATTTTAATCTTTCTTCCCCTATCTTCATCTTTACTTCTATCGGTATCCTCATCCTCCTCTTTGTCCTTACTTTTATGTTTATCATTTTCTTCATCTACATATTCCCCTTCATCTTTGCCTTTATATGTATATATAAAAAAGTGTTTCAATTTACCTTCGTCTTCATTTTTGCGTTTATCTTTACGGATCTTTGTTTTTGTCTTTATTTTTACCTTTGCCTTTATCCTTTTCTTTATCTATGTACGTAGTAGGGATGCCAAAATATCAGGAAAATTGGGATCCCGGGAATTCGGGATATTTTTTAGGTAATCCCGGGATCCTAGAATTTATCTGATGAATACACCCTCAAATGTGCCAAGCCGACTCAGTTGTTTGTAAAGCGCATGAATGATTTGTTCGATGAGCTCGATTGTAAGAGATTAAATAATAAAAACCCATTGAAGGGTCCAATTTGGCGCGATTCTGTAGACAAGCTTAATAGGCTTAAGGACCATATTAAATTCATTTCGTCGATTCAACTTCCTAATAATATAAATTCCTTGTGTTTTGCTGGTTTTATTTTAACCATTAATTCGATGATTAATTTAAGTCAAGATATCTTTGAAAATTGCAAAGATGTAAATTTTATATTGTTGGGAAAATTGAATCAAGATGCCCTTGAGAACTTTTTTTATAGAATGCGGGCCACTCAGGGCATTAATACGTATCCATCGGGCCATGAAATTCAGTACATTGTTGCTCGCTTAATTTCTATGAAAATTTTGAGACGGAAATTTGAGAAAAAAGGTACAAACTGCGAAGATGATGAAGATTTCAACCTGGATTGGAATATTGCTGATGAAGATTCCTTGAAAGACAATTTAGGACCTTCAGAGCAACTTGCGATGTATGTCGATATTCCAGAAGAGCAATTTTCTTGGGATATTGACATTCCTGAAGAGCACTTTGCTCTCGCGGAAGAGGCATCAGCAGAAATCCAGGTGCAAAGATACAACGCAGGATACCATTTACCAAAAATTATTTTCATAGTAGCAATGTAAAACTTGTATTGACGCGATGGTGAAAACTCCAGGTGAACTGAAAGACTATTCCGAAGCCTTGATCCGAGCTAAGAATTATAAAGAATGTCCTGATGTGAGACTAATTAATCCAACTTAGTGGGTATTTGAAATATTGCGCATGCAGATGGCATGGTATAAGCATTTATTTCAGAAATATGCTCATTCAGTTGGAATTCATGAACAAATTGTTAACGCGCTTATTAAAAAAACAAATGAAGAATTTTCGGAAAGGTTTTCAGAAGCCGGAGATTGTTTTGAGCACCGAAAGCAACTTCTGAATTCCATGGTAACCGTATTACTGTTTAAAACCGCGAAATGGTTGGCTGGAGATGAAGCCCAAGCAAACATGGAGCGTCAGACAGAATAAATTGAAAAGATTAAATGTAAACAAGTAATTTTAAGCAAAAAAAAAACCGACTTCAACTCTCATATAAAAAAAATATATATATATATATATCTCATGATCCACTGATCGGATCTCAACCAGATTAGTATGGGACCACCTCTGAGACACTACCTTTCCGATGCAAAAAGAATTATCGAAATCGGTGTACGTGGTCCAAAGTTATGCGGTAACATACATAAAAAAAAAAAAAAAATATTCCGACGAACTGATAACCTCCTCCTTTTTTGGAAGTCGGTTAAAAAAAGAAAATGATTGAAAGAAATGGCATTTTCAATTGCAAGCTAAGAGCCCATGAAATTAGAGGCAACATGCGACGGCAGCAGCTTTCTTTCTTCTATTTCCAGATTTTTTCTTCTATTTTAAGATTTTTTTCTTCTATTTTCAGATATTATCTTATGAAATTGAATATGAAATCTAAATTTTAGTTTTCTTTTTCTATTTTCAGATTTTTTTCTTCTATTTTCAGATATTCCCTTAGGTTTTTTCGTATATTTTCTTTTTTTTCTAACATTTTAAATTTTGTAGTAATTAACCGTAGTAGTAGTAGAGTAGTGCATGCCTTTTAAGTAGAATAATATACCTACATACATATATATGTTGATTGAGTTAGTAGTTACATATGTATGTAGGTGGTTAATTTTCACTTGCANAAGGTGGTTAATTTTCATTTGCACACACGAGCCAAGTTTTTAAACTATTACCGTACGATTTCAACCGAGTGGATTGAATCGTGGTATTAAAAACTGGTGACAAATAAAAATGATCTTAAATGATCGTGTGAGAATTTGTCTTCATATGAGAAGGCATATTCGTAATTCGTGTCCAACCAAAAGTTGTAGAAAAACAATTTTAATTTGTTTCATTTCAGGATTTATTTTTGTTATATTTCTTATTTTCTTTNTAAAAATATTACCTAAAATAACTTCAATTTGTCAACATAATTGTATGTATATTACATAAGTAAGTATATTTTTTGTACATCAATTTGTTAGCAACAGGAAATTCTTGCGCATGCAAAATGCCGTCGGCAAATGGAAATGAAAAAATTAGCCGATTGCGCATGCATACATTAATGCAATTTAATGAATTGGTACAATTCATAGATAGGTATATGTATGTACGTATATATGTGTATGTGCATAAGTAAATATATACATACATACATATGTTTCATTAAATTGCAATGAAATTGTTTTATATAAAAAGGTCCACTTTACATGACTTTAGATAATTGCGGAAAAAAGTCGAAAAAATCGCCTTAGAAAATCTTATCAACATAGCTGAAATAGAACAAGTAATTTTTAGCAAAAAAAAAACGACTTAAAAAAAATATATATATATCTATATATTTCATGATCCAATGATCGGATCAAAACCAGTATGGGACCACCTCTGAGGCACTACCGTGACGTGGTGCAAAGTTATGCGGTAACATACATACAAAAAAAAAAAAATAAAAATATTCCGACGAACTGATAACCTCCTCCTTTTTTGGAAGTCGGTTAAAAATGCATACATGTTTGCAAAAATCAATTTGCAATCAGCAGGTACATATATACGCGTTTGTACATATTTATGTATATACATACAGTATGTGGAAAAAATAAGTTTCCAATGTGGGTATATGAACTCAAACACAAATAGCATTAATATATGTTGGTTTTAAAAAGAAGTATACTGTTTATTTCAAAGGTTTATTATAAATTGTCAAAACGAATACTAAAAAATAAAAAACAAATTTTAAGCTTTTTTGCCGGGTCTGGAAACTTAAAATATTTTTATGAAAAATCTTGAAAAATTAAGTTTCCAACTTAGTTAATATCCACNTCTTTTTTCATTCTCAAAGGCGACAATGACTTATTTCTGACGTATTTCTGTGTGAGATTTTCCAAAATTTTCTCCAATATAACGCAAATTATGACCGTCTTTACGAAGACTTATTATTGCTTTGCGTTCCTCTGTTGTGAGTTGCTTGAATTTCCCCATTTTTATTTAAAACCTAGCCACAATATCAGAAAACATATTAAAAAGTAAATAAAACTATAAATGCAACAAATATTACCTCCAATTTATGTAGGCTGATGCTGCACAAAGTGTGTTACGTAAATAAACCAAATTCTATTGATAACCTCTTTTTATGTAGAATTTTTGAACACGTGTTTGCGCTGGAAACTTACTTTTTCCGCATTTATTAACAGAAGTACTCAAATCTAAAAGTACCGCTACTTCTATGAAAGAGCAACTGCTGTAAAACTTCTCTCTCATAATCGTCTATGCCAGTGCTTTCCAGAATGAGTGTGGTTAGGGAGTATTCACAATTTTTAGTATTACCGCACTATTCTGGAATAAAACTATGTGATATTGGAAACTTATTTTTTCCACATACTGTA
>NW_016161477.1:31066-32789 GCF_001687245.7 Rhagoletis zephyria
ATCTCCTAGAGACTTGAGAGGTAATGATCAGCCCATGGGTGGTGCTTTACTCTTACTGGCAGGGGACTTTCGACAAATTCTTCCAGTTATTCCGAAAGGAACCGCCGCAGATGAAGTTAATGCTTGCTTAAAATCGTCATATCTATGGGGCTACGTACAAAAATTGACTCTTTCAACAAATATGAGAGCACATTTGGGAGGAGACGCTTCAGCAGAAGTTTTTGCTGAACAACTTCTTAATATAGGCAATGGAAAAATACCAATTTCTTTACCACCAAATTTAATTTCGTTTCCCCCAGGTTTTTGCCAACTTATGACATCAATCGAGGCTTTGATAGAAAATGTATTTCCAAACATTGAAGCCAATCACACAAACTATAGATGGCTTCGCGAAAGGGCCATTTTGGCACCTAAAAATGACAATGTCAATGTCATTAATACCAAAATTCAAGAAATACTACCAGGAACTGTCACAACTTATCATTCTATTGACACAGTCGTTGAAGAATCCCAGGCTGTGCATTATCCCGTTGAGTTTTTAAACTCCTTGGAGCCATCAGGAGTTCCTCCTCATCGACTGACGCTTAAAAAAGGAGCCATGATAATTATGCTGCGGAATTTGGATCCTCCACGTTTATGCAATGGGACGAGGCTTATTATCACGAAACTGTTACCAAATGTTATCGAAGCTATGATTTTATCAGGAAGTCTTGAAAACCACAAAGTTTTCATACCAAGAATTCCAATGATACCGACGGATATGCCTTTTCATTTTAAACGCCTCCAATTTCCTATAAGATTGGCTTTCGCAATGTCCATTAATAAAGCTCAAGGACAATCACTAGCTGTTGCAGGAGTCAATCTCACCAACTCATGTTTTACCCATGGCCAATTATACGTAGCTTGCTCCAGAGTTGGCACACCGAAAAACCTTTTTATTTATACTCCAAATAATATGACAAAAAATTTCGTATATCCGATCGTTTTAAATAATACGTAAATTCACTTAAAAAAACTTTAATTTGTTTTATTTACATTGGATATTTTTAATAGAAATGTGGGGTGAAACCCACGGGTATAAGCTAGTATTTAATATTTGCGCCGGGTATTTAATGTTCGGCTGCGCCCGAACTTAGACTTTCTTATTTGTTCTATTTCAGCTAAGTTGATAAGATTTTCTGAGGGAATATTTTCCACAATCCATACGTACATACATATATCTATCCACATATATACCCTACAAGACAGGTGAGTATCATATGAGTACTCATATTATCATTATACCTAATCACAAAAGTGCTTATCAAAGTCCTCATTTTCGTTCAGGCCATGGGTAAAAATTGAGTACTTTCCCCTCAATGTTGTCATCAGAAAGTCCTCAGTACTAATAGTCAAACTACTCATTTATGCCGTACTACAAAAACAAAAGTGTAAATGTGTGAGAATTTTTGCCTAAAGTGCTCAGCAATGTCTTGTAGGGTATATACGTACATACATATATCTATATATTGGAGCATTTCATGAAATTTCATCTATGTATACATGCGCAATAGGCTCTTTATAAGTTTCGTGATACACTCTTAAAAGTATTGTAAATATACATTTTGCGTGAATAATCTTGAGTAGTTACAAAATATCGCAGTTTTTGTATTTCTGAAAATTACCGTTATATGGGAGGTGGGCGTGGTTATTGTCCGATTTTGCCCATTTTCAATACCATCCG
>NW_016161477.1:32916-33108 GCF_001687245.7 Rhagoletis zephyria
CGTGCACAGACGGACGGACAGACAGTCACCGCTTAATCGAGCGCACTTGTGCACAAGGGTATTATAACTTTGATCACATAACGGTTGTTTGTAACAGGCAAAACGAATCGAGATAGATATAGACAAATGTATACATAAATGATCAGAATGAAAAGAGAAATCGATTAAGCGGTGACTGTCTGTCCGTCCGTC
>NW_016161477.1:33244-33381 GCF_001687245.7 Rhagoletis zephyria
AAAATAAGAATATTATAAATTTTTGGAAAATGGGCGTAGCCACGCCCACTTATGGATACATGTGTATATCTTGGTAACCGCTAAACCAATTTCTTCCAAACTTAGCACAGTTGTTAGTCTTGCTACAGCATACCAAA
>NW_016161477.1:33588-33682 GCF_001687245.7 Rhagoletis zephyria
TAACCACGCCTACCTCCCATATAACGGTAATTTATAGAAATACGGAATCTTCGATAAATCAATAAATATTAAAGCTAATTTACTCAAAATTGAT
>NW_016161477.1:33810-37652 GCF_001687245.7 Rhagoletis zephyria
CCGCCCACTTATGAGCACATATATGTATCTCGGTAACCGTTCTACCAATTTGTACCAAACTCGGTATGGTTATTGTGCTTGCCACATAGAAGCACAACGTTGAAACTTATTGAAATCGGAATAAAATTACGGCCGCTTATCATATAACGGCAAATTTCAGAAATGCCTGAAACTTCAATATTTCGAAATTTAAGGACGCTAATTTACTCAAAATTGATACACACCGGCTTACCATGTAGCGGTAGCTTTCGGAAAGGTGAAAAACATATATTTTATACCTGCGCCGGGTATTTAATGTTCGGCTCCGACCGAACTTAGACTTTCTTACTTGTTATTTTAGAGTTTGTTTTGATCCGACACAAGCACGCGCCTGCCTCCGCAAGCACCCCCTCTGCCTAGTGCTTATTAGATTTCTGTTTCTCTTTTGTTATTCGTTTTTGTTTTTAATTTTGCTTTAAACTATGCTACACGCTCGCCTCCGCAAGCATCCCCTCTACCTGTGCTTATTATATTGCTGTTCCTCTTACCTGTTTCCTTCTTATTTTTTGCGTTGAACTATGGTAAATTTGCCGAAGTGTGGTGACACGGAAAAATTTTTGGTATGGTGGCAGCCGACGAGTGGTATATTTGGCCGACTGCACCCCAAAATTTCTGGCAGCAATTAGTTCACACAGAAAATGCGCCTTCTCATTTATAAACGTTCTCTGGTTTTAGTGCACTCCATTGCTTTGATAAATATCGCTTACAAAATCGATAAATATCGATAACAAAATCGATAAAAATATCGATTAAAATATCCATAACAAAATCGATAAATATCGATCAAGAAATCGATAAATATCGATAACGACATCGATAAATATCGATAACGGCATCGATAAATATCGATAACGACATCGATAAATATCGATAACAAAATCGATAACAAAATCGATAAATATCGATAACAAAATCGATAAAAGTATTCATAACAGAATCGATAAAAATATCGATAACCAATTCGATAAAAATATCGATAACAATATCGATAATGAAATCGATAAATATTGATAGCAAAATCGATAAATATCGATAACAAAATCGATAACAAAATCGATAGAAATATCGATAAAGTATTCATAACAGAATCGATAAAAATATCGATAACCAAATCGATAAAAATATCGATAACCAAATCGATAAAAATATCGATAACAATATCGATAATGAAATCGATAAATATTGATAGCAAAATCGATAAATATCGATAACAAAATCGATAACAAAATCGATAGAAATATCGATAAAGTATTCATAACAGAATCGATAAAAATAGCGATAACGACATCGATAAATATCGATAACAAAATCGACAAATATCGATAACAAAATCGATAACAAAATCGATAGAAATATCGATAAAAGTATTCATAACAGAATCGATAAAAATATCGATAACCAAATCGATAAAAATATCTATAACAATATCGATAATGAAATCGATAAATATCGATAACAAAATCGATGAATACCGATAACAATATCGATAAATATCAATAACAAATCGATAAATATCGATAAAAAAATCGATAAATAGCGATAACAAAATCAATAAAAATATTGATTACGAAAACCAATAAATATCGATAACAAAAAATATAAATATCGATAACAAAATCTATAAAAATATCGATAAAAATATCGCTAACAAAATAGTTAAAAACATCGATTACAAAATCGATAACAAATCGATAAAAATATCTCTCTCTGTGTCTCTCCCTATATCCTTTCCTCTTTAATTACCTTTATTTTAATATTTCTTCCCCTATCTTCATCTTTACTTCTATCGGTATCCTCATCCCCCTCTTTGTCCTTACTTTTATGTTTATCATTTTCTTCATCTACATATTCCCCTTCATCTTTGCCTTTATATGTATATATAAAAAAGTGTTTCAATTTACCTTGGTCTTCATTTTTGCGTTTATCTTTACGGATCTTTGTTTTTGTCTTTATTTTTACCTTTGCCTTTATCTTTTTCTTTATCTATGTACGTAGTAGGGATGCCAAAATATCAGGAAAATTGGGATCCCGGGATTTTGGGATATTTTTTAGGTAATCCCGGGATCCTGGGATTTATCCCGGGATTCAAATTGAGTCATAAATTTTATGAATATAAGTAAAAATTCAATATCTGAAAGCATTTAAACATACCATTAAATAAAACTATTGAAAATTTACGATAAACTGATTGCAAAACTCATATATCGCTAGCTTAGAGTTAAAAGTTGCTAACTTCATGGAATGGAATGGAAAGTCATATTTTGATATAGGAGGCTAGATAAATTGAAATTGCATCGTTTCAAAAAGGGTAAAGGTCCTTGTTTTATTTTTTCTCGTTTATATTCAATGAAAGGAATATTTGCTAATGCCAAAAAAAGCTCCGAAAATTCGATAAGGCCAAAAAAGTTCGAAATCTTTTAATAAATATCGAATACCTCCCTCAAAGTTTTGCGAAATACTTGAAGAAAGTGGCTATACGAAGTTTTTTCCTCTCCTGTACAATTTTTAAATTGGGACTTAGCAACTTTGCACTCTACGCTAGCGATATTTATTAAATCAGACAAATTTTAAAGTAAAATATTTTTTAATTGTATTTAAAAAACCATGTGATTGAGGAACGTACAAATCAAAAATAATAATGTAAATACCATAACATAACATAAAACAAAAATATACAAAAACAATTTCTCTAAACATGTTTATTCTACTCTATAAAGAAATGGCGAATGGAGAATTTTTTGCCATTTTTTTCGCAATTTTCAACACTTTTAGGCTGAACTGTCAAAAGGTAGACATAATCCATTTGAAGATAATGACCCCTATCTCCTCCATTACAAAATATTTGAACTTCTTTTACCTGCACGTCGGTCAAATTATAAGTTTTTCGATTTGATTAATGATTGAGTAGATTAATCTAAAAAATTATCTAACTTTTCCTTAAAACTCTCTGTTTCGTTTACATTAGCGACGCTATGAGTAAATTCATTGAAATCTTCTTCAAAAAAGGCTCAGACCGCAATTTAAAAGTACAGTTTGGAGCTTTTTGTTAATTGCAGTCAAAACGGTATTTTACAAAAATCATACTTCAAAATTCATAAACAAATTCTTACTATCAATTCGATATTTCCGGGATTGGCATCCCTAGTACGTAGTCACCTTTACTTTCATTCTTGTATTGGTCTTTTTCTCTGTGTGTATTCTTTAACCTATTATTAGCAAATTTTTGTTAAATTAATACCATATGCATACACACAAGAAGCACTTGTATCAGCCCGAACCATATCCGTTGCACCATTTCCGTGTGCAATTTCCGTTGAATTTGCGAATTTACTCCCAACCAACCAACCGCCGCTAAAGAAGTTTCACTTCAAAAAGCTTTTGACTGCCGTATCCGAGTAGATAGAGATGTCGACTATAATTCCGAGAGCCGTAGGTTCAAATGCCGACACATTCAGTATTTACCCAGCCAGCAGACAAACGTACTTTTTGCCGACAGTGCAGTTTTCGTGCATTTTTCGTATCCGGAAGCGTTCAGAAAACGACTTCCATTTTTTAATTTTTTGTTTCCGAAAAATGTCATCATGTTATTTCAAAACAATAATTTTAACATATATGTTCAAACTGAACATTTGAAAACATGTACATATAATAAAAGGCAAGTTTTAAGCGGCTAAAAAACCGCGTTAATTATACCCGAGCGCACTTGTGCACAAGGGTATATTAATTTTGTTCACATAACGGTTGTTTGTAACAGCCAAAACGAATCGAGATAGATATAGACAAATGTATACATAAATGATCAG